>NW_020956492.1:24740-39248 GCF_003031625.1 Empidonax traillii
GTTGTCAAAATTCTTAAACTAACTTATAACAAGATCAGTTTACAGTACACTAATAAGATATACTATAATAAACCCTTTCCTGTCATAGTGCAAAATTAAGTAAAGTGGAGGCCAGCAGTAC
This sequence comes from Empidonax traillii, assembly GCF_003031625.1. NCBI lineage: Eukaryota > Metazoa > Chordata > Aves > Passeriformes > Tyrannidae > Empidonax > Empidonax traillii. Next base: position 24,862 of record NW_020956492.1, read on the forward strand.
TCTAGAGGTATGTTCTTGGTGGGATGGAAATAAAGCCAAGGAAGGACAGAAACTCTGCACTGTGTCTTATAAGGCTCCCTTTAGCCTTTCTAATTTGAAATCTATAACCTGAGGTAAATGTAGGTAGGCTCTCTCTAAACCACTGCAAGGTATTCATACTCACTGAAAGCAGAGATTTTACAGGAGGCAGCACACAGAGAGTTCACGAACATTACTCAACAACCCACCCAAACAGCTACTCAGATAGCTGGAATTGTTTGTCTTTTCCAAAGAGCCTGCATTTCAGCTGGAAAACTAGTCTAATTTCATACTAGTAAAAATGGCATTACAGAAGTATTTTCTCGTGTAAGTCTAAAATAGTTTTTCAGCAGCCAATAAAAAAGCTGTTCATCCACATCCTCTTCCTTGTGACAATCTTCAGTATATCATTCACTGAACAAAATATCTGTGGAGGAGGAAAACCACTTTTGATCACTATACTACTTGATTTCTAATCTAAGATAAATTACTCAATGCAAAACAACTTTCTAACAACTATTTTCTCATTCTTATAACCTTGTTAAGGAAAAATACTGATTAATGATTAAGTCAAGAACTGAAAGAAGGCTTATCCTAACAATAACATATGGAGACAATTTCATTGTGAATAGGCAATTGTCTGCAGGTTACCTGCTAAAACCTGTTCTGAAATTACCAGGGGAAAAAAACAAACACTTGCAAAATCTCTCTCGTCTATTACTGCAAGAAAGGTTTTGGATATTATGCAATATTCAAAAATATGGAAATCATATTTTGTCACTAAATCCTCACTTAAGTATACAAACTGCTTAGCACCATCTGTTACATTGTACCCACAACTGTAACATAAGACTTTATTATTATTAATAATATTAATAATATATGATTATACAACAATGACAACAACAATAATTATACTAATAGTAATAATAATAATAATAATAATAATAATAATAATAATAATAATTACTCATGAATGAAAACTATATATTTAAAAGAATGTGCCCAGAGGTCCTCTTTTTCTGATTTCATAAGCATATTTCCACTTTCATTTTTCCCTACCTGGCACAATACCTCACCATCTCCACTACCACTGTCATTCTTTCCACAGATGAATCATAAAAAATTTCCCTATCTTACTCTTGTTCTCAAATGATCTCATTTCCTTACCCTCCCCCACCACTTATAGGAATATATAAAGGTGATAATTATGCATATATTTGTGTGATTTAATCTGTCATGATTTTTTAAAAAAATTGTTAATAAGTTTAAAGAAGACTCTTTTTTTTTTTTTTTTAATGTTACTCATTTCTCTGCCAGACATGTATTGTGGTTTTAAGATATAAGAAATGTCTGCTATGTCCACAAAGAAACAATTACTTCTCAGGTTGAGAACAGGCAGTGGCTGTGCTAAGATCTGAAACTGTACAGGAGAAGAGATGCAATATTTGCCAGGGTGATAGAAAATCATGCCTAAAAACCTGGCAGGAAAAGATGTGTTATATTACATCAAGTGGTATCTTGGAAACAAGGCATGCTTTCTAACTCTTGGCTTCTTTTGTTCCATATTCTTTCCTTAATCATCATCAGCATCCCATACCACATCATCTTTGACTCAAGAATGAATCACACTATTAATCTCAATGTTTATGATTTTCTCCTGCATTCAACATTTTATCACATTATGAGGATTTCCCAAACTCTTTCTGCTTTTGTTCCTCTATGCAGAGATAACTGACACAAATAGCAATTCCCTTTGGGATTTACTGGAGTATTACTTGCAATTGTTTTGAATGTTACAGAAGAAATCTAAATGCAGTCTTTGAAATGTAATGCAAGCTATAGTCAGGATCCACTGCAGTTAAGCTCTTTCATTAATTTCATTGTATTTGTAGCCACTGTTATCTTTAATATTTCTCTTCAGCCTGAAGTCCCTGGAGTATTTTTTTTTAAATGTCCTTAAACTCTAATACTCTGAATCATGAATTCACTTACCTTTGAAACAACAAATGTTTTTTACAGAAAATAAATAATAAAGAATATTCAATTGTATAATTTTAATACTTACATTTCCAGATTTCCATCTGAGTTTCCTGACTTACATTTCTAATACCACAGCAGTAATGATTTTCAGCACTGCAACAGTGAACTTTAATTTAATTACCATCAAGTGCTGATCACTGTAGTATTTAAGACCCTTACATTCTCCTAGGAGCTTTTCTCTGCAGTTGCTGTGATTTGCTGCAGATGTTTGAAAGTTTTTACACTTCAATGAGCTTTTTTCTGTCCTCATCTTGCCTTAGAAATAAATGCATCTATTATTTTCATTATTTTACCTTCATAAATAAGTTAATTGCAATCATAGTTTGAAATCCTACCCTGCCGTGTTCTTTGTCATGAAGTTAACACACAAATCCCTTCTGCACACGTATCACTTGGAAGTGCTTAACCTCCACAGCTACTCCAGAACTTTTTAGTGCCAAATAATTTGAATAAAAATGTTAGAAAACATAAAGAATTGGACTGATATCTGCATTCAGTGGCATTCAAATCATTCAGTGGCACCACAACAGAAAGGAAAATGTCACAGGGAGGGATCTTGTGAAGTTCAACAAAATGGAAATGTCAAATTCTGCTAGATCTAGATGATCCTGAAGATTCATTCCAACCCACTCCAGACCATTCTATGATTCTATTATTTTATTCTAAGTTAATTATATATTATATATATTCTATTCTATATAAAGCATATTGTACATGATATTAAGGTCCCTTCCAATGCAAACTTTACTATGATTTTATGATTCCATTATATTCAAAATGTTATCTTCAGGATTATATTCAAACAAAACTGTAACCTTAAGAATGAAAGTGATGTTTGAAAGGAGAGACTACTAAAAGCATTAACTAGTTGTTATGAGAGAAATAGGTGTTTTAGGACCTGATCCATCTAATATATTTCCAATGCTTACCTTAGCTTCAGGTGAATCACACCCTAAAAGGTCTATTTCTCACCACAAACTCTAAACTCAATGAGAAGCTCAGATATAGGTGCCTATATTCTAAATACCAGAAGTAATATATATTAAAAAAAATCTCTCCTCTAATTGGTATATTCACAGTGTATACAGAATAGAATTAGAATCCTTATGGAACTGATATAGAGAGAAAAACACTGTACAAAGCCATCATTGTTTAATGATTCACTTAGAAGAAAAAAAACAGAATCTGGAAAACTTCCCAAATTATACATCTGTTCCTTTTAATTTACTGCTCAGAGGAATGGGTAGACCAAAGAACAGGGGAAAATGAATACATTTGTTATTAACTGATGCTCTCTCTATCTAAAACATTTAAATGATCCTTTGTGATAGAAATAACCTCTGGTTACACTTTAAGTGCTAGGAATTACGGTCAAAACACTGCATGCTTGAGCCAGAAAAACACTGACATTAATGTCAATACTTCCTGAGCTTCTGCAGCATTAATTTATACCCCGAGTGTACGTCCAACAGGGAACAACAGGATGTAGTTACACAGCAGATAAAGTTAAATCTGACATATTACAATTGATACCTTGGAGTTTTGATGTTTTGATTTTTATAATTTTTGTAGATTTTAGAAGTAGTTATATAGTAAATGTAGATTTTAGAGTAGCAGAAATATTATCCCTTTACCCTTAACACACCAGTTCAAACCCCTGTTACCCATTCCCATATCAATTCCCTAAATTCCTTAGCCTGTTTAGTCTCTTTTTCAAGGCAGAACATCCTAACCCTACGTAACAAGATATAGCTGTAGACCCAACAACCTTCAGGCCTAGAATTCTGGAAGACCTCCAAGGACATTAAGTGCTCTGAGGAAGATGAAGATGAAGAAGAGGGGGTCCCAAAACGCCCCCAGACCCAATTTCCAAGAGGCGTGGCGGGGGCAGAACCTGGGTGGTGGCAGGATGGGGATTGGGCAAAAATCATTATAAAAACTGTGAACATCTCGATTTCAGGAGTGCGCGCTGGGGGTATTCCAGAAAGCCTGGGGGCTCATTAAACCTTTGTATCCTTATCTTATCTCCTACCTAATTTAGCTTGGAGTCTTTTTTTTTCCCCACAGCCATTTAGGCAACACAATCATTTTGCTTTTGGTAGATTTGGTATATTCTTTAGTAATAAAATAAATGAGTAATTGGTGTGATCACTTCTCTTGAATCCAAAAAGGCAGAAAGAGAAAAAAATATGTTACAGCAAAATACTTTTGTAAATAATCTGTTTTGATATTAACATCATTTCAGACAGTAAAACACTATATGCTGCACCTATAATTAATGTATGCGCACTGCACTAATAATGATAATAATAATGATGATATTTATTATTATTATTATTACTGCTACTACTGCAATAATAATAATAAGTGCACACTATGTTGACTGTAGGACTGATGGTGGTACTAAGCATGCCCAAAGACATGATTTGAGCTATCTTCAGTGGTAAGGGAGGTTGGTGAGGTTAGGTTGCCAGCAAAGAAATCAGACTCCTTTCTTGATTAAACAGTGTAAAATTGTTTCGTTTCATGAGTTGGATATATTCTGTTTGTATTTCCCCATAAAATCTGAGATTCTCTGGAAATACAATGGCATTCATTCTCAACCTGTGTTGGTTGGAAGCTGTGTTTTTCCTGCTTTATTCCTAGGGAATTAATTAAAAATTATGCCAACACCACTCGCTCGGACTGTAAAAATTATCAGGCAAGACTTTTTTGTTGTGTAGACTGTTTTAAAAAGTAAACCCCAGAGTAATGCCTGATTTACTTTCAACATGTCAGATCTAGCATGGTATAGGGAGTTTGCTGGGGTTTCAACTCCTAGCCCTTGAAGTCTCCTTCCAATACTTACTTTCCAATAGCATTCCAATTTCTTAAGTGTTCACTTCTTAAGATTGTTCTCTTCTTTCCTCCATTTGCTAGAATCAGTGTTTTTTACTGCTCTATTGACAATCGTCTTGATTTACTTATTACCTGCTCTTGCTACACATACTTGTGCCCACTTCATCTGCAGCATTTTCATAGATCCTATGAGAAGTCCTATGAGGAGAAGCTGAGGGAGCTGGGGTTGTTTAGCCGGGAGAAAAGGAGGCTCAGGGGTGACCTCATCACTCTCTACAACTACCTGAGAGGAGGTTGTAGCCACGTGGGCATCGATCTCTTCTCCCAGGCAATCAGCAGTAGGACAAGAGGGCATGGGCTTTAGCTTTGCCAGGGGACGTTTAGGTTGGATTTTAGGAAGAAATTTTTTACAGAGTGGGTCATCAGACATTGGAATAGGCTGCCCAGGGAGGTGGTGGATTCACCGTCCCTGGAGGTTTTAAGATGAGACTATATGTGTCACTTAGTACCGTGGTCTAGTAACTGCAGAGATGTTGGATCAAGAGTTGGACTTGATGATCTCGGAGGTCTTTTACAACCCAGTTGATTCTATGGTTCTAAACCTCTATGATTTTTTAGATAATCCTTTTTCTTTTCATCAGATAATTTCTGCTTAATATAACTTACATGTAACAATGAGAAACTAACGCTGATAAATAGGAAGTTAGCAGGATGAGAGGGGGTATGTAATCTCTTAAACTTATTGGATGTGGCTTTCTGACACAGTTCTCATTTTTATAGAAAATGAATCCTGTGTGGTCTTTTCAAAGAGCTTGTATTATACCAGACACCGAGTCAGTTTCAGCTTTTTTAGTATTCAGTATAAGTAGTGAGGTTCCAGCTGGGATTAGGGAATTAATTAAATGTTTGACTAAGGTATCTGACTATTAGGCTGAGTAGGAGTGACCCAAATATAATAACCTGTAAGAACCAAATGCATTCAGCCCAGGCGAAGGCCAGCAAGGATAATCTGCTCAGATACCTAAAATTCAGCTTTGAAAAGAAGTGGAAGTGAGAAAGCAAAGTTGAGTATGTTTTGAAAACAGAAGTTAAACATGAGAAAAATAGAGGGGAAAAAAAAAGAAAGAATTAAAGTTACCACATTAAAAAGATAGACTATTCCCAGAGGATGAGATGCTTAAATTACAAAAAGAATGGCAGAAGTATGGAGAAAATGCTAGATGAGAGCTTGCAGAGAGTGCTGGTAGACTCAAGACTATTTAGGTTTTACATTTGAGGGACGCTTACTGACCTATGCTGCTGATTACACAAAAAATGGGACCTTTTTCCAGACCATGCTACTAGAGAAGGATCAAGTTTTTTCACTGAGGACGTGATAGTTTATATATTGATTTGTAGGTTATCCACTCTTTGCAGGTAGAGCCCTGAGTTTAGGTGATGCTCAGTAAATCTATTCTTCATCTTGAAGATCACTCTATCTTGAGAGGAGGAGATGGACTAAGGATGGAACTGAGATATTAAAATAGACAGTTTCCCCAGTAAAGTAAGGATAAATATTAAAGTGGTGCACACACATTTGAGGGAATAAATACCCAAACATCTTTAAGCAACCTGTGGAGTGGAGAGTGCTTTCTACCAAACTGCCAGGAACCTGAGAAGGAGTGAGTGCTGTCTAATGCCAAGTTCAGATATAGTGCTCTGGCATCTGCGGACCAATATTTTTTTCCATTTTTAGAGAACTGATAGGCTTATTAGTCTGGATAAACCCACAGCATCAAACTGTTTTTTTTTTTTCTCTCAAACTGAAGATCTTTAGCTTCAGTTGAGATGTCATGACATCTCAATGTTTCCCATCTGTATCATAAAGAGAGCTAAACTGTTCTATTAGGCAACTCATTATTAGAAAAAAAGATTTCACATTGTGTTATGAAAAGAAAGAAGATATCTTTCCAGCAGTAAATTGTGATATCATCAACACACTATGGTACCCAATGACTATAGGAGATGAGAGGATGCAACCAGGATGCAAATTAGGATATCAAATTTGAGAAACCAATAACATTAGTAATCAGTAGATCTTTTTGGAAAATCTTCTATTCATGGAAAATAGAGAAAATATTTATGATTGTCTATATACTTTCCTGTTTAGTTAGAGCTGTGGGGGGTTTTTTTGTTTGTTTGTTTTTTGTTTGTTTGTTTTTAAGTGGAATTCTTACTTTTCAGAAGGTAGGTTTGAATCACTCTTCAGTAAACACTAATGTTGTATGACGTGACAGCACTTCATAACTTAATACAATGTGAAAGAACTTTTAAGGTGTATATCACTTCTGATAGAGAGGGTGAAGTACCACTAATATTATACTAGAAAGATAAAAGTATCAGCAAATGACTCATACAAATATTCAGAAATAGTGTTTAAAAAAAATAAAAGTAGATCTAAAAGTCTTTTCAGATCCTTTACTCAGTTCTTATCTATAAAAAAAGTTAAACACTACAGCAAAACTCAGCAGCAAACTAAACATTTTTGTGAGTGAAAGAAGGTGAAGTAATGAAGCTATTTAGTTAAATAAAAGGTTGATGTAATTACAAACTATACAATCATGGACGTGTTCTATTTAAACAGTATGAGACAACTGATAGCAAAATCATAAAAATAGGAAAATGTTTCAAAATGTTCTTGCCACTTGCCTGCTGTGAGCATCAGTTTTTAAACTGTGGTTGAATTATGGTACAAACTGAAATTAATTTTGTTGGACCAGCTGAATCTCAGAAAACAGTGTATGGCTCAAATCAACACAACAGACAGGCCTGTTCACAAAGTCTTCAGCACTAAGGTCCCCTCAGTAAAGATTATTTATGGGACATCAGGGTCAGAGAAAATTTTAAAAATACAAGTCCCTTGACCTTTGCTAGCTCAAACACATTCACCTTTCTGTAAAATGATTGTGCATGCTGTGCGACAGTAACGTTAGCTCATCATTTTGCCATGTAGAATAACGGAAGGCTCCTATTTCCTGTGCCAGTGGACATCGAGTGCTTACTGATACAGAAAATTAATGACTACATGGGACCATGAGTCCCCCTTCTGTGATCCACAGAACTACAATTCTTTGCCTTTAGGCATGAGATTTCCTTTCCTTCATTTTTTTATCTATACATCTCCTCAGTTAAGACCTTATTTAAACACAAAACAAGAAGATAGAGTAACTAAACTGAGCTCCAGTTGACATGAGTTTGTAATAGAAGGGTTAACTTTGTTCATAAAATCTTATGTAGGGAGTCAGAAAACTTTTTTGTTGTAATTAGACAGGATAAGTTTCACAGACAGCTTGCTAATCAAGCAAGTGTCAATAAACAACTGATAAGAGCTGCACCTTTTCATCTCTGATAAGTACCAGATGACCACTTGACCGCCACCGACCTCACCTGAAGCCGCAAGCCAATTTACATCCGAAAAGCCAGTGCTAGACAGCACTTAACATATACTTAACAGCCACCAATATGTATAAAGAGATACACTGACTTTCATTTCGGTGTGTACCTTGGCAGGCACTTTCCTCCAGGACACCCAGCGCTGCTTTTGCTTTGTCATCGCTTGCTTAATAAATTTATTAATGTTTAATTGGAATCGAGTTGTCTAAATTCTCTTACTAACTTATGACAAGTTTACCAGATTTTTATTCTGACATATACGATTAGGTGGACTTGCAGGTGTGCTCCAGAAGCAGTGCTTTCTGCACACACATGAACCACTGAAAATGGCCCCAGATCTATATAGAGCTACATGACAGTACTTTAAATGGGACTGGAACTATGGTGTGTCCCTAAGCCTCCAAAACGTGCTATGCCAGATGAGCTCATGAAGCAGCTGTGACAGCTCATGCTGGTAGACATGCTCTTATAGATTGCCAGCAGATTCTCTTACCTAAACTGCAGATAGAACAAAGAGTTACAATTTAAAGGAAAAACAGATTTTTTTAGAAACTCCTGATCTCTTTAAGAGAAGGAAACTAGGGGGAAACACTTTGTTTCAGAGGCATCAGGAGGATTATATCCCCACAGCTTCTTGCTTCTAGAATCTGCTGACAAGCTCAGGGGAGCAATTACTTTCAACAGATAAGTCAGTGTTTGTGAGACAAGAAAGCCTCTGCAGAAGAAAGCATTAGGTGTAGTAATCAGATGCTGCAGAGAAGCTTTTTGATAAAGTTCATTCTTTTCATGGTTCACATTCAAGACTCTCATGTTTAGATATGTATTTAAATAATTGTAGGCAGTCAGTCAGACACATACTTTTAACAAGTGAAACACTAACAAACACGAAGTAATGTACAGTCACTTCATCTCTTGACACTATGTGCTACCTTTATAAAGGTATATTTGACTACAGAAACCAGAAACTTTATTTTAATAAGACTACCATCAACCTTGAGAAGGTCAATGAGAAGATGCCTATCTGTTCTGATTCAGAACAGAGAAGATTCAGTAACATCAGATAAACAGGAAAGCACATAAATGCTTAGACCAAAATATTATAAAAAATGGTTTTGAAGAGGAAAAGAAGATACTTAAGATTAACCTCAGAGTTTAGTTTATTTGCTTCAAAAATTAGTCAGGGCCTGTGCAGTTCCCGTAGGGCATGTCGACACTATAGATTTTCACTTATACATCTCCCTCAAAGAATAGTTCAAACTGTGCTCTGAATTACATCTATACATCAGCTGTCCTTTTTTTACATCATCGATGTTCAGTTAAAGGGAGAGTTTAATTCAGTGTCTCCATGAGGGAGCAATATGTCCAGCCCAGCTCTTATGTTCAAAAAAATTTCATTTTCAAATAATAAACAAAGAAGACATTAACTTCAAATTCAAACTTCTTTTTCTATTTGCTTAAGTAACAGTCTTGGTCCAGATGTCCATGATCTTATATATATATATAAAAGATCACCTCATATTAAGAACTCATTGCAGGTGCTTAATGTCTGGTGAGACAATTGAAACAAGGTTAAATACAAGGCACATGAAACTCTTGAAAATCTTTGACACATTTAAAACAGTCATTCCACACTTTTCATTACAAACTCTTGTAATGCTGCACTGCAACTCTGTACTCAAACCTCTCAGTGCTTCACATCTTCTCTGAGGGGACACGGTTGTTATTTTGGTGTTGGGACACTGTGAAAACAAATAAAAAATTACAACGTTTTTCTCTTTGTATAGTATAGAGCTATTTCCCCCCCTCTCTCCTGATAACTATATGTACTTTTTAGAGCATTTTACCAACTGCAACCAGATGCGCTGAAAATCTATTATTATTATTACACAGACAGGACTAAAAGGAAAGATGATTTCATAATCAGTCACTAGATGAGCACTTGGGTGATACAGTATCAATTATCAGCTTTGCCAGAATCTTTCTGAATGCTATAAATAATAATAAGTCATTTACAGTGAGATTAAAAGAATGTATTTTTGTCTTATTTATTATGTAAAGTAATATACACCCGTTTTCTAAGAACAGCAGCTTAGTTCACACTTCTTTTTGATTATCAAGGACACTAGACTAATAAGGAATGATTACACTTGTCTGTTTGCATCCAGCCCCTAAAAATGCTTTATTTTGAAACCATGGAGACACCTTTTCAAGTGGAAGAGAAAGATCTGTGTCCTTCAACATGTAAAGAGCTATCCTCATAAACAGGAGCTCAGGCCTAAAGAAGCCTTTCAATCTTCGGCAAGTGCTGCAACTATTAGGCTTTGTATAAAATAGAGACTTCAGGAACAGTAGCAGTGTATCTCTTGGCAGAGAAGAATGGGAGAGATATATGTTCAAGGAAATGAACTAAGATTATACTTTTTTTCCCCTCCTTCAAAAATTGCATGTTGTACTTTAAGAAGCAAGTTGCTTATTTTGGATCCTATTCCTATCCGCCTGAAAGTTTTATGCTCAGTAATTAGGGAATTCCTGGCTTTAAATTTGAGTTCTACACTAAGAAATATCTTAAACTTTTGGCCATTGCTGCACTAAGCATTGCAAGTTCCTCTTTGATGTAGAACTTAACCTTTTTGTGCTACAGCTGTAAATAGGAACTAGTAGTGATTTCATTTTTAATTTGATTAGAGTTCTTAGGAATAATGCAAAGTATGGGAGCAGTAAAATCTATGGATATTAATACCTGGGGCCATGGGGCTATGCCCCAATTTTCTTGATACTAGTAGGGGAGTTATGAAGATGTTACAGCCAGATAGTTTTGGTAGTATCATACAATATAACAAAGGAAAATACAAATTTTTTCTTGATCATTCAGGAAAAAGAAAATCTGTAGGAGATAGCCCAGGAGCAGGTTGCTCAGAGAGGTGGTGGAAATCCCATCCTGTGAGGTTTTCAAGCCTTGGAGGGTAAACCTAGGGCTAGTGTTATGACTTGTAGTGTTGGTGGCAGCTGTGGCAGGCTGAACTTGACTGGCTGCCAGATACCCACTCAGTTGCTCTCTCACTGCACCTTCTCAACAGGACAGGGAGAGACAATAAGGTGGGGAAGGTCATGATTTTTCAAAATGTGATTCAATAAAAGAAAAAGCTGAGTATGAAAACCAAATATAAAGAGGAGTTTATTCACTAATTCCCACTGGTAGGCAGATGTGCAGACACTTCCTAGGGAACAGGGCCTCAGTATGTATAATGGTTGCTTTGGAAGATGAATGTCATAACATGATGTTATATGGTCTGTAATATCCCGTTGGTCAATTTGGATCGGTGTCTCCTGCCAATCTTTACCCTCCTCCAGACAACCAGCCTTTGGGTGTGGGGAGACAGCCTTGATGCTGTGCAAGTAGCGAAACACTCTACTAACCACAAATGCAAATCATGGCACAGTGTGGGCAGCTTTGAGGACAGTTAATTCCATGCCAGTCAGACTCAGTGCAGGAGTTTATCTCTGAATTGACAGCTGGACTGAATGACCTCCATAGGTCAACATTTCTATAATTCTAGGATTCCTTTCTTACATCCCAAACTCCTGTGCTATAGACAATCCAACTGACTCTAGTGATTGACATTTACCCTTTTACTACAGCATGAAGGTCATAACATTGTTAAATATCCTCATCATGACACCAAAAAAAATGTTGTGTGTTGTTTCGTTTACAGATTTGTGCAACCACAAAGACTATAAGCTGAAATAATGAACATAAACTACACAATAGTAATTGTGAGTCACCTTCAACTATCAAAATCCATTTGACAGTATCCAGGTCAGCAGACAATTTTAACCAAAAGATAATCTTACATTGACTGCTATCTTGCTTTGTAACCTGACAATACTTTGGCCTAAATTTCTGTCTCTATTTCTTTATTTCTTCAACATGCCTTGGGGGACACTATCTCAGTTTTATCTTTGCAGAGGAAATGAGAAAACTGTCTTTATTTGTCTTATAGCTCATGGAATTAAAAAAAAAAAAAAAAAAAAAAAAAAAAAAAAAAAAAAAAAAAAAAGAAAAGAAAAGAAAAAAATTGCTCATGCCCTGACTTGCAAGAAAATCTTTCCTTTTAGTTTAAGACAAATAGGCTTTTAGGGAGTGCAGCACCATAATGCTCCTGAAGAAAAAAAATCTGAAAGACTTCTGAAGCTTTTTATATCATTACAGCCACATTGTCACCACCTTTTCATTTTCTATTCAAGTCACTCCTTAGCTGGTGAAAAGCTAGAAATTGCATGACCCATTTCCTATACATTTTGAAAACCCAGTTAGTGTTTTCTTTCTTCACATTCATTTCACTGTAGCCGTCTGAGTTCTTCTAGAGAATGAATGTCACTGCAGTTAGATTTGCATCTGGGAATCAAGATGAAAGGTCATTTGTGACAGCAGTCCAAACACATGTTTACTAATGCCAAAATAACTTTTAAAGGCATTAGGCTAACACATCCCATTAAGTTTTGAAAAAGATGGTTTCAGTCATTTCCAAAATATTGCTTTCCAAAATTAGATGTGGTATTTTTGCAATTCAATTATTGTCTGTTATCACCTTTCTTTCTGTTTTCTCAAGTTATCCCTAGGACAGTGGCCCAGCAAAAGCTTTCCATTGATATGTCCTTGCAGGGAAATAGGCTCCCGAACTCCTTTTATTGTCAGAGCCTCCTGAGCTAACTTGTTGCCATATGCTTTAGGAAGCCAAGGATGAAGACAGCTGTTTTCAACTTGTGTTCAGATGTAATCTGGGAGACAGAGACTGCCTGCTTGCTTCCTTCAACTTGTAAACTTCCCTGTGAGAAAAGTGTAGATCTTTACCTTCTCTTCTGCAGTACTGGGGAACGAGTGTCAGTGTGGGAGAGATGTTAAAAGGAAAGAGTGGTACTATGATATTTATTGCCTGCCAGGTTTTTAATGTATCCTTTCCTTTTTTAGTATATCACCTGTACCTCCATTTTCTTCCACTTCCAGTCTGGATAAGCTACACTTGACATCAAGCTTAGGTTTGAGCTTTGACAGCTTGTGCTCTGCAGCACCTGTGGTAGGCCTTGATGTACAAACCACCTTGATTCCTGAGAAGTTTCTCCAGTGTTTTACTCCCCAGGTGAAAGTAAAGGATCTCCAGAAATTAGCCCAAGTGGATAGCTTTCATATTGCTCACATATGCCTCATAATCTAGAGCCAGTAGGTACCCACTTACTGTTCTCCAGGCAATGAATATTGTCCTCGTTTTTGACAGGCAGAAAGGAAAAGAAGTTGGACTCGAGGAGCTGAGTGAAATGTTTGGTTTTGGGAATAATACAACAATTCCATTCTAAAAATATTCCCTAAGTGTAGAATTTAAACTCAGTAAAACTGATGGAGAAGGATTTCAATTTTCATTTAGGATTAAAAACAAGAGTTTTAAAAAAATCAATATTTATATTTTTATATGCATATATAATTATATACTTATGTGTTTGTATATTTGTATTTATACCCATATTTAGGAAGCAGAGACAGTATTTGCCATCTTTCTCCTGTTCTGATTTATTTTTAGTCTCATTGTTCTGGTTCATTTGGTGAGTGAATTTATCCTAAAATTGTGTCTCAAATTCTTTCTCCTTGCATCTGCAGATATTCTTTCTAATTACTGAATACTTCCAGGTTGTTTATGTTCTTCCCCCTACAAGCCCGATGTTTCACTCTCTCTCACACTGCTTAAACATATTGTCTTAGCCAATTTTTTTCTCTTCCTTTTCCCTGCTCCTCTCCCTCCTTTCTTTACTGTCAGTTTTAATCTGTAATTTGAGCACAGTAAAGATTTCTCCAGAGTAGCAGCAAAAATGGTATTATGAATATTCATAGATTGCTATGATCCTGGAGATTTAAAATAGAACCAACTATTGTCATAGCAATGTATATTTTTCCTGTATAAAATATTCAGTCTTGCCTATAGTTGATCTTCAAGATCTGGGGCACTGGGCCTTTGCTTTTTTTTTTTTTTTTTTTTTTTTTTTTTTTTTTTTTTTTTTTTTTTTTT
>NW_020956492.1:39639-53160 GCF_003031625.1 Empidonax traillii
TTTTTCAAGTCTAACCTATTAGTTACTAGACACCGTAGAAAGACATTGTGTTTTAACACTTTAACAACCTTTCTCCTCTTTGAGCTAGATGATATTCTAGTGGGAGGAAAAAAAAAAAAAAAGAATGAGGAGATTTGGTTTGCTTGTGGATCAAAGATGGAATGGTCTTTCAGTGCATGATTCACATGCGTTTTTTTGCCCGACAATCTCTGTCATCATTATTAACCAGAGTCAATTTTTTTCCAAACCTTTCTGTCTTTTGAAACTTTTATTTCTAAAATCTTGTCTGGGGACAATACTCCACTTTGTTCCACAAATTCAGTTTTCTATTGCTAAAAAAAGAAATAAACTTTCATGGTTGAAAGAATGTGTTAAGCTAAAGAGGTCACAGGTTGCTGTTTAAATATCCTAGAAAGACAATTCCTCCTTTTTCTTCCTTCTTCCTGACCCATCAACTGTTACAAGTTATGAAGTATTAGCATTGGAATAGCTTTTGTTAATAAAAATGAACTTCTCTTTCCAAAGGAACTAAGAGGAAGACAAGCAGTAAATGAATAAACATATTGTGGTAAGCAAAATAACACTGAAATATTGTGTTTAATGGAACACAAAACAATACTGCACAATACTGCACAATATTGCACAACCACTGCCTAGCTGCTTTTACAGTATGGCTTTTGTGGAAATTTTGGAAGTATTTATTTTAAAGTCCTCTCACAGTGCAGTTTGATTTTAAAAGGACTCTTTTTTCCGTATCTAAAAAGTAGTTCAGTTCCCTAAATCTTGTGCCACTATTTGTGATTTCTTCTTTCCCTTCTTCGGGTGCAGAAGTCTTGGAAATGTCCATTACCATAATGTACAACAAAATGCAGTTGTAGCAGAAACTCTGTGTTATAACACTTTATTAGATGAAACATTTATTTAAATTAACATTTTCTTTGGAAAGGTTGGAATTGTACAACAGCGACTTCTTTGCCAAATATGTTCTTACCCATATCTGTGACCAGTTTTGCTTCTGGGATTTGATTTGTCTATAAGTCATGCAGAGTGTAGTAACTTGCCATTTAGATATGGCAAGTAAAGACATTTCAAGCTCTTAATTTAGTAGATAGAAATAAATATCTTTTCCATTTAAGTTTTACTAGGGGGAGAAGGACTCTCCTTAAAAACAAAGTGAGCCCATGGTAGAAAGGGTGATTGAAGTTATAGGGATGAACAGTGTCTGCAAGAGAAAAGGAAGCATAAACAAAGAGATCTCCGGTGCTAATAAATAATGTGTATTGAGTATTATTTTATAAAAGTAAATAAAGCAGACATACAAACCTTAAACTTTTTCTGCTTCATTGCAGTCCCGCTAATCAACACGGACAGTGCCTGATTCTTCTAGGAAAACCAAAGACAAATGACAATGAAAGTTATAATACTTCTGAACTAATAAGTAGTAATTTGGATTGAAAATAATTTATGGCTACAGTTGGCAGATTTGCTTGCTAGAGTTTTGAGTCATCGATTTCCACTTGGACATTGAGCCATTGACTGTAACTCTTTGGATGTAGCCATCTAGATAAGTTGTTAACCAGCTAACAGTCCACCTTTCAAACTCATATCCAAATTAGGGGTTGGAAAGTTGTGGGGAACCACATCAAAGGCCATGCAGATGTCTAGACACATGACATGTGTATCTCCTTCCTTCTACACTGGTTCAGTTACTTCACAATAGAAGGCTATTAGATTAGTCAGGCATGATTTTTCCTTCATAAAATATGTTGCTGTCTCTAACTATCTCCCTGACTTCCATATGTTTCAACAAATTTTCTGGGAGGAACTGTTCCATGATCTTACGAGGTACAGAACTGAAGCTGCCTGGTCAGTAGTTCTCGGGATCTGCCCTCTTGTCCTTTATGAAAATGGACATGATGTTTTAATTTTTCCAATTACTAAGGACTTCACCTGACTGTCATGACTTTTGACATAGGAGGGAGAGTAGTTTGGCAACTGCATCAGTCAGTTCCATCAGGACCACGGGATATATCTTCTAAAATTCCACAGGCTTACATATATTCAAGTTTCCTGTGTGTTCTCTAATCTGCACTTCACTTATACTTGATCTTCACTTATGATGGAAAGGACTTCAATCCCATATTCCCTGACTTATGATTCATCTTGAGAGATGTTAGAAGAGTAATTACCACTGAAAAAGGAGTCAAAAGTATTGCTGAATGAATCAGCCTTTTCTATACTGGTTGTCACTGTTTCTCCTGGTGTTTTAAAGGCAGTCAAAAATACAATTCCATTCTACAAAGAATAAAAGTTGTATTTATTCAGACCTTTTCAGATACCATGGAAAGTTACAACATTGAAATTTCTTCTGGAATGTATCCTATATAGAAGGTTTTTTCCAATGTTTTTATATGTGTACAAAACATGTTTTGTTTCATTTTACAGATGCTTTAATAATAATTTAGTGTTTTGCTTCGAAAAAAAAGCAAATAAATGTAAACTTATTTACAGTGATAGAATAACCTTTTTTTACATTACTTTGTCTTATATGTATCTATCTTAGAAGCATAGAACCATGGAATCTCAGAAGAGGTTGGCTTGGAAGGCACCTTCAAGATAATCTAATTCCAAATCTCCCATGGAATGGGTAAGGACACCTTCCACTAAACTCTCTCAGCCTGTCTTCATAGGAGAGTTCTTCCAGCCCTCTGGACACACTCCAACATGTCCATATCCTTGTTGTGTTGAGGACCACAGAGATAGATGCAGCACTCCTGATGGGGTCTCATGAGAGGAGAGTAGAGGGGGTAATCGCCTCCCTCAACCTACTGGCCACACTGCTTTTGTTGCAGCCCAGGATACAGCTTGGTTTCTGGGCTGCAAATGCACATTTGCAACAACACTTTCCCCTCAGGGCTGCTTTTAATCCATTCTCTGCCCAGTCTGCATATGTGCTTGGGATTACCTTGACCCATGTGCAGGTCCTTGTACTTGGCCTTGTTGAGCATCATGAGGTTCACACAGACCTATCTCTCCAGCCTGTCCAGGTCCCTCTGGATGCTTCCCTTCCCTCCAGTGTGTTGACTGAACCACACAACTTGGTGTCATCAGCAAACTCGTGCTTGATCCCACTGTCCATGATGCTGAGTAAGATGTTAAACAACACTGATCCCAACACTAATCCCTGGGAATCACCACTGGTTTCTCCTTGGACATTGAATCATTAACCACAGATCTCTGAGTGTGGCCATCCACCCAAATCCTTATCCACGGAGTGATCCATCAATCAAATCTGTGTCTCTCTAGTTTAGAGCTAAGGATGTTTTGTGTCAAATGCATTGCACAAGTCCAGGTAGATTATGTCAGTTGCTCTTCCCTTATCCACTAACACTGTAAGCCCATCACAGAAGGCCACCAAATTTGTTAGGTGCTGTTTGCCCTCAGTAAAGCCATTAAGGCTGTCAGAAACCACCTCCTTAATTTCCATGTGCCTTAGCATGGATTCCAGGAGGATCTGCCTCATTATCTTATCAGGCGCAGAGATGAGACTGACTGGCCTGTTTCAGCCCTCAAATGTGTGCAACCTCACAGGCACAATTGCTGCAGAAATCTTTGAGGCACTTAAAATGCCATGTAACTAAGTAGGAAGAAGTAACTGTTCCTCTCTCTGCTATTCCTATGGGGAATGTAAAACAAAATGTTTGTGAGCACTTCTAATTTACTTGTAAAAACTCAATTTTAACACCTTCACCAGTAACAAGAAATCTGGATGTTTTCACACAGAAATGTGTGAGAAGATGACACACACTTGTAAAAGTGAACAATAAGAGTAGTAAGTGTTGGTGATGGGATAAATCATGTAAATGGATGTTAGGGAACTGAAAACAAGATAAATTTGTGTGGCATGATCTTAACAGATATAAACTGTCTTTGCTGGCTGGTAAATCAACCCAAAAAAGTGCTACAAGCTTATGTCTCTAAATAGCATTTAGGTAAAGAGGATCCCTTGAAATTATAAGTTAAGTTTACACTGAAACAGATTTCTTGAAGGTGTAATCACAGCTGTAAGCTTTCTCAAATAGAAGTGCAAAAGATTGTGGCTTAGCTCCAGTTTTCCACATTTTGTTTCTTGTTATTTGGGATTTTGAGTGCGGTTTTGTGTGGGTTTTTTTTAGTTGGTTTTTTTTTTTTCATTTGTAGAGAGAATTATTCAATATAGTAAATTTCATTCTCATGTTTGTGTACATCTTGACATACCTGAGACATAAAGAAAATCTCTGCAATGTATTGAAGGGCAACACCCTTGAATTTCTATCAGGAAGAGCAATCATCAATAGCTTAGATTACAGTCTTTGCTTTGCTGAAATGGAATTTTAATTAGGGAGGGATAAAAACATTTTATTCGCTATTTGAAAGTCTTATACATAAAACATCGCTTTTTAGCTGTAATATTCAATTCCATACAAGATGTTTAGTAGCTCTTCTTATGACTCCAAAACATCAGTTTCACATATATAGAACATCAAAATCCTTGCTTGCTTCAGGTGGATTTTTCTGTTATCACTGCTCCCAGAGTGGCCTGTTAAGCTGGATAAATATGTTATCTTTTTTCCAGAGCATAATAGAGTTGTTAGAAGTGATATATAAAAATTACTGTCTAGAAATAATCCATTTTTGCAAGGCACATGAAGAAGAAAAGACATCAAGAGCATTTGCAGGTAATTAAAGTGGCTTGTGATTTTATTTTTTTTTTTTTTTTTTTTTTTAAATTAAAATACCCTTCATTCTGTGTTTGGTACTATATGTCTGCAATGGCAATCCACTGCTTACACATCTGTAACACTATTTACAATAGTTTTGCCATTCCTTATTCTTCTGAATCCAGTTATTCAAGATTGTGAGAAAATGTTTAACATATATTCTGGTTAAATAAAGTCCCTCCCTTTGTATGCAAATGCTGAATTTATTAATTCTGTATACATGCATTTCTTTCAATCTTATCTTTCTTCCATTACCTGGTCTAAGAGCTGATATTCACTGAAGCAAATTCACCTTGGAATGAGTTAAATATTTCATAAGCTTGATTTAATTGCTGTCATTTCCAATAGCTTCTCTACTCAAGGGACACTCTTTTTATAGGAACTCTATTGGATTTTTAACTGTCAATAAAATTTTTTTAGACATCATTAAGTTAGATTTTAAGGGTGAATGAACCTCTGGAGTTTTTCTCCTGTTGGCTGTTAATTTCAAATCTGCAATATTTATTCCTCTTCCAAATCTTAGATTCAGTTCAGGCCTAATAAGACAAACAATGGTAAAGATATATGTACACCTTTAAATTTTTTTATTTGTATGTCAGTCACCATTGTGTATTCTGCTATGGATAATTGTTTTCATGCATTTCAACATGTAAAACTGAGAAAAAATAATAGTTAAAGAGATTACATGACCTAATATTAAAAATTATGCATCAATATAATTTTGATTACTGCTTTCTGTCTATTATTTGGTTTAATCATGTTATAAACTCTTTACTAAAATGAAGTTTAAAAATGCCTTCACTTATTGTGTGTCGTTCTTGTGACATACAATCTTGTAAGATTTTTCAGTAAGAAAATATCAAATGCTATTAAAACTTGCAATTAAGTCCAAGTTTCTCTAACTCCTTTGGAAATTATTAAATTAAATATAATTTCTAATATTTCTGAGTTTTCCTTGTGTATGTGTATCTCTGTTTATATGTACAGATTATAAATTGAGCCATAAATACATTTAACCAAAAGTTCAAGCAACAAAATGAAATGATAGTACATTTGTTCACACCTGCAACAGTATGAAGAACATACAGATTTGCCAAACAGCGAATAAGTGATCTTATCACTTCAAAAAGAGCACTAAATCTGCTGTAGGTGAAAAACAAGTAGGACAGTCTCAGGGAAAGGCAAGGAACATATTTAAATAAAGATTCCAATTGGTATTCTTCTGAAAAAATTTTCTTGCTAATTTCTGACCATACAGGCAGATGATTACAGTCTGATTTAGCATCTAAGAACAAAAATATGTTACTTTCTGTAAAGTCAGGTGGTGTTACCTCCTGGAAAATTTGACGGTTCTATTTTCTGATAATTCACAACAATTTTAAGTTATTTCAATGACCTTTTAAGTATGATACAGAACATAAATTAGTAAAAATAGTTCTATTTTCTTCCCCATTGTTTGACAAGTGCATCAAATTATTTACTGATATAACATGGATATGAGTCTTTGTACTCAAAGAATTGGTCTGCGTATAATGCATGTGCAGAATAATCTGCAAGTTGGTTTTACAGTAAAGAAAAATTTAAAAAGTTATTATAAGTTTCACTTTTTCAGATTTGATCTTAGGATATTCAATCAGAAATGGATACCCAAAAACATCTAAATCGCGTAAGTCGCAGTGTTTTCTGTTTTGATAAAGAATCTCTTTCTAGTCTTATATATAATCCATTTTAAATGTTGTAGAGATAGCTATAAAGAATATCATATGTCCTATAAAGAAACAAAACATTGAAACACACACCAGTGGATGTGTCCAGCTGGAAAGTCAAAGGGTTTTGGCCTGATGAAAAATATAGGAATCACATAATCTGAGTGACTGAAGTTTCCTGTGGTCATGTACATGTTTTGTTGGTTCTGGACCTTTCCTGTAAAATCAAATCAAGTGTCTTTAGTGTAAGTAAGGAAACCAAAAATACTGGGCCAAAACCTCTGAATGCGAAAAATTGTTTGGCAAGTTGTACCTGTAAGGTCTTGTGGAACTTCTTTGAGGAATGTAGCTCTCTTTAGCAAGTTGTGTGGCCCAGCAAGGGTGTGTTTGTAGAGACAAACAGTTCTCACCAAGAATCTGATGACTACATTATGTGTGTCTTCCATAAAAGTTAAATTTGGAATGGGATTAGACTGATGAGTTGGACTGAATACCCTTTAGCAGTTGAAGTGCATTAAGTACTATCCTGAAATGAACCTTCTGTTTTAATTTTGTCAAAAAGAGTCCAGTTTGTAATCTGAAATGTCTGAAGTTTTCATGAAATAGAATTGTTGTGTGGACTCATGTCTCAAGGTTCATTTTAGAATCTAACAGAAGTTGTGAATCTCAAAAACAGTTCATCTGCATGTATACAATTTCTCTGCTTCTCAACTCGCTGTGTTCTGAGAAAATGTTTTGAACATTTTTGGGTATCATAACAATTCTAACAGGCATATATGGGGCTGACATATTAAAACTATGACCTAATTTTTTTTTTTAAGAAATATAAACAGATTCTGTGTGCCAAACATCTATAGTTTTCATCCACAAAATTATTATACATTCAACAAATAATTCTTATGTTCATGAAAAAGTATCTTTTTTTCATTAGCTTTGCTTCAAATCACATTATGAATTGATGTAAATTATATAGAACCATAATAAGTAATAGAAAGTCATTTTATATCATGGTGACAAGTATAAATAAATAAAAATTTCATACTAAAATTTAAAAATAATTGACTGAACCAAAGTGTGAAAAATGAGTACTGAAATAAAAGTCAAAGTAAAGAAAACAAGTTAAAAAAACCCAAACACACCAAACCAAGAAAAAAACGCCCCTCCCTCAGAAGGGACTTAAATACTTACAATACAATAATTGTAAGTTTCTCAAAAGCAACTTTAAAAACCCTTTAAACCTTTTCATGATGCATATCTACAATGAGACCCATGACACCCTTCTCTTCCTTCCCCTCTCTTCACTGCTGCTCTCTTTCCCTTCCGTCTTCCTCCCTCTTCTCACTATATGTAAGTTTTCTACCAGTCCATCACCATACTATTTGAGAACCTCATGAGAACTTTTGAAAACCCAGTGCTTATTTTATAATTACTTTAGGCATAGAAATATAGAAGAAAAACTAAAGAAAAGAAAGGTTCAAAATAATTAACATTCAAAGAAACTATACTTACTGTATAAATTGTACCAGAATTAGTTACAGCAATCTCTTCCAATACTGATAACTACTGAAATAAGAAACATTTTAAGGAAGGAATAATTTGAAATACAGAATGTACATTGAAACACAACATGTGTTATGTAAATCATATACCACTTCATATAATTACTCCCACACTATTAAACATAAACTGTAGTTTATTTCAAGCTTTATCCATTCCAAGATGATATGCAGGTCAAACTGTATTAAAAATGTGTGAGTGTAATATGTTTCAGCTAAACAATTAACTGAAAATTGGAGCTTGTTAATTATTTCCACTATAGAGAGAGATTGATGATGGACTTCATCGTGTAATACTAAAATTTTTGCAGTCTTCACGGTCAAGTTATTAATTCTCTCCTTGTTATCTTAGGGTTTGCTCCTTTTTTTTTTTTTTTTTTTGTCCACAGAGATTCAAACCATCGCTGTACCTCTGTCTGCATGATGCCCAAAGTACCAACACCCATCACAGACTTATGGATGGTTCGCATAGTAAAATTCATGGAAATCTGGAAGCATAAGTCACAGGAAAAAATGTATTTGAGGAGACATCAGAGATCCAGATTTTTTTCACGTGCCTTGAACACTCATTGTTGTGCTTCTTTAAATGTTGAAGGATAGCTAGTGCTGTTCTGAAAATATGACATCATCTTATTTTGGTATTCTATGAAAAGACAAAAAATAAATTGGGTTTGGAACATAAGTTCCTATTATCCTGAGTAATTAATTCATATAGAATGCCAATATCATTTTCATATTATTTCTCAAAAATAGAAGATATAAAGTTAGCCATCTCACAAGCCCTTCATGGCAATACTTCATCTCAAATCCAACTGTGATGGGAACCAAAATAACATTACTTATATGACTCTAGATAGAAGGAACTTAAATATTTCACTTAAGAGTAGTTATGTGGTGATATTCCACATTTTCAGAGGTTTTTATTTTCAGAAGAGCATTGCACAATATTTTAGGAATAAGATACAAGCCTTCTTCCAATCGCTAGTTTAGCCAGAATTATTCTGTCCCTAAACTTCCCCATGGAAACAAACCCAAACGCTTGTCTGTTTGTTCCTGCTGTTTGAAAACCAGTGTGTACACAGATACCACAAAACCAATCAAATGCTAACCTTAATTGCTGTGAAGATCTGTGAAATTACTTGGATAACAAAGCTCATGTTCTATTATCTCTTGTTTATAGACTCTGTTTTGTGCATTAATGCCTATTGTTCTATTTTCTCACAAAAGTAATTTGATTTTTTTTGGTTTTGTTTGTTTGATTGTTTGTTTGTTTTAGTTTAAATTTGTCATTAAAGAGACCAAATGTTTTACTCAGCAGCTTTCTTATGGTTTTATCCAATTCTTAGCCCCAAAATAACAACAGAAGAATTTACACTAAGGAAAAAAATGTTCTAAAAATAAAATATCAGCAGAAGCATAGTGAGAAGACAGAAGAATTAGACTGAAATATTTGGACATTGAGGTTTATTCTTGTCAAAATTCTATGTTAAAATTGATAGATTAAGACCAATTTTGTGGAGGTATGGAATTCCCAAGAAGCTGACTTAATTTTTACTAGCAATACAGTCCATGGTTAAGACAAGATAGAGAATGATAGCTACCAGCCAAAGTCCATATAGACAAAGACTAGAGCTTTCTATATTCTGGAAACAGTAAATATTAGGAATTAAGCATGCTTATCTTTAAAATGACATATGCCATTCAGAGTCACACTGTGATTTGTATTTGAGAGTATGAGAAAACAGATTAAACAGATCCTGTATTAGATCAATTTGTATAATTGGGGAAAAAAAAGAACAAGGTGACCTCCTAGGTTGACATGCTCGTAGTCTGCTTTGTAATAGAAGCAGCAACTTCTAGAGGGACCAAAAGGTTTAGGATAGTTGCTTTAAGTACAATATGATGCTTTTCTACAGAACAGTTGAGTAGAAAGGACAATAGGCAGCTGTAATGCAGGGGGTAACAGTAAAGCAGGTGAAAACCATGTTAAATTTATATACAAGAGAGAAACAGGCATCAAACAACTTTACTTCCAGCACTTCAGGGATGGGACAAATGCAACATAGAGAAGTTCTTATATCCTGAGCCCATGACTGAGGATATTCAATTCATTTGTGCAATTGGAAAGGAGCTTTGAAGCTGTCCCTTAAGAATCTGTAGTGTGAGATCTGGGTAAGTGGTAGTCTTGTGAAAACTATTGCTCACCTAGGGGTAATTATTTGGTTTATTCTTTATCAGAGGTCTGTTTGAGCTCACTTCAGTGTATTGCAGTTGTTCAACTTCACCCATCTAGATATCTCTGAAGGACCTACTCTAGGAGAGTGCCATTTGAAAAGTAATAGGGGAATCTTGAGCATGTATTTCAAGATACAAATAACATTTCTTTAATAACTCTTAGCTTTTGTTTTAGCTTATGATGGTATGTGATTACTAGGGGTGTACTATCAGCGACACTTTTTGATTTTTGTGCTAAATTTTCATATATTTCTTTCAGAGGTCATTCAAAGATGCAGTTTGGAAAATAGTTTGGTGGTGCAGTTTTCTTTTACTCAGATGAACTGGGTATATCAAGCAAATCTTTAATGGCCCAGTTGTATATCACAGCGTTTTTTATGGGCTTTTTTTCAGGTGTTTACTGGCTTTTCTAATCTGTGAGATATGTAGTAGTTTGTAGGAGCAGCTTGTAGTTTATCATCTCATGATGCCTCTGGTGTCTAAATTAATAGCAAGGAAGCTGCAGCTGGGACCGATGCAGGAGCATGTCAGAACTGGATGATGGAGAGATGGTAGATACAGAATTCATGATAAAGATTGGTAAGTCAAGGTTAACACAGTTGTCATTTAAGGATGTAAGCTAACTAAAATATAGTTATTTAGATTCAGTTCCCTTAAAAATGTTAATGACATTGAAGGAATATTATGAACTACTTATGTGCGCTATCTTGACAGTAGTAGTTTTGAACTCTGTTGAAACTGTTGTTTATTAAAGGTACTTTTTCCTGCGCATAAGAACTTAGCACATGTAGGATAATGTCTCACTGTTTAAACTGGAATTCCAAGTGCTGGTTCTTAGTTGTTGATGTGTTGCACATGAGATGGACAAAATGACTAATCACACTAGCACTTCTTCTACTCAAAGAAATGGGACATTCTACCACACATGAAATAAAATGGTATTTCAACTTTTTATGAATTTCCAGTTCTCTATTTGATACAGTTCTGGCATGGGAACCTTTTAAACTATCATAACTGTGAATCCAATGTGGAAATTATTTGCTGCTTTTTTGGAATGTAAATAATTTCACCAAAGCCAGAGTCATGAATTATCTTCCCAGTGTTAAGGATATACTTTAGTAGTCAAATCTGAGACTTTCCAATACAAAAGCTTTAAACATCACTAGCATCCACTGGACTTTGCTGAATGATCTCATTGAATAGAGCATTTCAGAGAACATTAATAAATTGTTCTACTGAGAGCCTACACTGTTTCCATTAAAGTGAATATCAATATCTCAGAGTTTAGAAACCTCACAGTTGCAGCCATATTGATGACAACTACATCTGAGGTCACTTCATTTCTCTCCTTAAATTAGTGAATTCTTTATCTGCTGGTTCTGTAGCCTGTACTCTTCCCATATTTAGAGAACAAATGTAATGAAATAGGGTAACCCTGAAACAATTATGAAAAATATTAGGAAAAAAAAATGCACTGTATTTATTTATATATATCTCAGTGAGGGAGCAAAAATGAGCAACCTTTCAGAAAACCAACAGAGGGTAGATGGCAAAGCAGTTGCATGGATATATAACTATTAATCAAATTAAAATGGATGTCAAAAATACTATTAGTACTAATAGTTTTGTAACTGGCCATCAATAGTAAATTCTTTCACCTCCAGGTTGAAAAGGTCAAAACAAATCTACATTCCAGGATGCAATAAACTGGCCATTTTACATCAACTAATATCTGCCCTGCATTAGGGACTGTTATACCAGTGAAGGATTTGCCCTTTGAATGAAACATTAAATCAAATTCTTTTCTGCTCTCTAGGCATTATGGATAACATGACATGACTAATAGGAGAGTAATAATGATCAGAAATCTCCAAAGACTTCTGACTTGATGTTTATCAGATGTACATAGTGGATAATGAAAGCAGTTTATAAAAACTTCAACATCAAAAAGTTTAATACAGAAAAGGAGGTGGGACGTCTTAAGGACAAACATCCCATTCTATTTCAAACATAGACTCAATCTCTAGTGAAGACATGGGCTAAACCAGGAAATTTCTAAAGCAACTGTGTGACTTTCTGCATTACTCTGGTTTTTTGACTTTCAAAATCATAATTTTTGTAATTATTTAAATATTTCTACCTAGCAGGAGGTGGAAAAAATGGTGAAAACAGATTTTAGAAACCTGAAAGTAAATTGAGTAATTTTTCATTGTAATCTAGTTCATAAACAGAAGATGAATAATTTTCCTGCGTTCCTCTGTCATATGTAGGGTTGTATAAAGTTATAAAAATGGAGCCCACAAATAAAGTTACCATTTACCAGGTTTTAATGGGGAACTCATTTCAGTCCTAAACTATAATTTTTACACATGACAAAATTTATAACATGGCTTAAAGTCTTCTAGTTTTGTTGTAAATCATTGTTAGATGCAAAAGAAAATTTTTCCAGTATGAAAAAAAAACGAAACTGTTTATATCTGTTGTATTCACATATGAGATTCTAGAAAAATGTTAGCAGAACATAATAATAAATGTCATGAAGTTTTGTTTTGCCAATTTCTTTGGTTTTGTATTTAAATCTACACTCTACTCAAAAATGAATACATCTTTACAATATGTTTTAACATTTGCTTTTCAGGTGTTTCTCCCTTTAGCTATTTCCTTCGTAGTCTCAAAGGTCTAAACTATCGTAAAATAAACTTTTATCCAGAGCATACTTACTGGAACTATTTTGATCAATCAACAAATTTCCACAATGGGAGAACTCTTAGAGGAGATTGGCAATGACCACTCTCAGGGCAAGCTCAGGGAAGAACATGACTCATCAGTGACTGAGTGTTGCTGAAAGGAAAAGAAAGCTGAATTTATCTGAATACACAGAGGACCAGAGTAGCCTTTGTTTTAGATAAAAAACAACATTAGTGGATCAGGTGACTACATCAGTTAAGTGGATCAACTGGTTGTTTAAATAGACTTCCTTCAGTTGATCAGTAAAGATACTGTCTTTATGAATAAGCCAGACCGGGGGTTCTGGACCATCTAGTCCAGCTCCCCGCTACATCAGGGTCATGTAGAAACCACGACCATGCCCATTGACTTCCGAATATCTCCAAGGCTGGAGACTCCACCGCCTCCCTGGGACACTAATACCAGTACTCAGTCAACCTCACAGTAAAAAAGTGTTTCCTAATGCTCATATAGAACCCTGTTGTGCTTCAGTTTATGCCCATTGCCTTTGGTCCTCTAACTGAGCATCAGTGAAAA
>NW_020956492.1:53181-58343 GCF_003031625.1 Empidonax traillii
TTTTTTTTTTTTTTTTTTTTTTTTTTGTCCACAGAGATTCAAACCATTGCTGTACCTCTGTCTGCATGATGCCCAAAGTACCAACAACCATCACAGACTTATGGATGGTTCACATAGTAAAATTCATGGAAATCTGGAAGCATAAATCACAGGAAAAAATGTATTTGAGGAGACATCAGAGATACAGATTTTTTTCACGTGCCTTGAACACTCATTGTGGTGCTTCTTTAAATGTTGAAGGATAGCTAGTGCTGTTCTGAAAATATGACATCATCTTATTTTGGTATTCTATGAAAAGACAAAAAAATAAATTGGGTTTGGAACATAAGTTCCTATTATCCTGAGTAATTCATTCATATGGAATGCCAATATCATTTTCATATTATTTCTCAAAAATAGAAGATATAAACTTAGCCATCTCACAAGCCCTTCATGACAATACTTCATCTCAAATCCAACTGTGATGGGAACCAAAATAACATAACTTATATGACTCTAGATAGAAGGATCTTAAATATTTCACTTAAGAGTAGTTATGTGGTGATATTCCACATTTTCAGAGGTTATTTTCAGCAGAGCATTGCACAATATTTTAGGAATAAGATGCAAGCCTTCTTCCAATCACTAGTTTAGCCAGAATTATTCTGTCCCTAAACTTCCCCATGGAAACAAACCCAAATGCTTGTCTGTTTGTTCCTGCTGTTTGAAAACCAGTGTGTACACAGATACCACAAAACCAATCAAATGCTAACCTTAATTGCATTGAAGATCTGTGAAATTACTTGGATAACAAAGCTCATGTTCTGTTATCTCTTAGTTTATAGACTCTGTTTTGTGCATTAATGCCTATTGTTCTATTTTCTCACAAAAGTAATTTGATGTTGTTTTTTTGGTTTTGTTTGTTTGATTGTTTGTTTGTTTGTTTGTTTTAATTTAAATTTGTCATTAAAGAGGCCAAATGTTTTACTCAGCAGCTTTCTTATGGTTTTATCCAATTCTCAGCCCCAAAATAACAACAGAATAATTTACATTAAGGAAAAAAATGTTCTAAAAATAAAATATCAGCAGAAGCATAGTGAGAAGACAGAAGAATTAGACCGAAATATTTGGACACTGAGGCTTATTCTTGTCAAAATTCTATGTTAAAATTGATAGATTAAGACCAATTTTGTGGAGGTATGGAATTCCCAAGAAGCTGACTTAATTTTTACTAGCAATATAGTCCATGGTTAAGACAAGATAGAGAATGATAGCTACCAGCCAAAGTCCATATAGACAAAGACTAGAGCTTTCTATATTCTGGAAACAGTAAATATTAGGAATTAAGCATGCTTATCTTTAAAATGACATATGCCATTCAGAGTCACACTGTGATTTGTATTTGAGAGTATGAGAAAACAGATTAAACAGATCCTGTATTAGATCAATTTGTATAATTGGGGAAAAAAAAGAACAAGGTGACCTCCTAGGTTGACATGCTCGTAGTCTGCTTTGTAATAGAAGCAGCAACTTTTAGAGGGACCAAAAGGTTTAGGATAGTTGCTTTAAGTACAATATGATGCTTTTCTACAGAACAGTTGAGTAGAAAGGACAATAGGCAGCTGTAATGCAGGGGGTAACAGTAAAGCAGGTGAAAACCATGTAAAATTTATATACAAGAGAGAAATAGGCATCAAACAACTTTACTTCCAACACTTCAGGGATGGGACAAATACAACATAGAGAAGTTCTTATATCCTGAGTCCATGACTGAGGATATTCAATTCATTTGTGCAATTGGAAAGGAGCTTTGAAGCTGTCCCTTAAGAATCTGTAGTGTGAGATCTGGGTAAGTGGTAGTCTTGTGAAAACTATTGTTCACCTAGGGGTAATTATTTGGTTTATTCTTTATCAGAGGTCTGTTTGAGCTCACTTCAGTGTATTGTAGTTGTTCAACTTCACCCATCTAGATACCTCTGAAGGACTTACATTTTACTCTAGGAGGGTGCCATTTGAAAAGTAATAGGGGAATCTTGAGCATGTATTTCAAGGTACAAATAACATTTCTTTAATAACTCTTAGCTTTTGTTTTAGCTTATGATGGTATGTGATTACTAGGGGTGTACTATCAGCGACACTTTTTGATTTTTGTGCTAAATTTTCATATATTTCTTTCAGAGGTCATTCAAAGATGCAGTTTGGAAAATAGTTTGGTGGTGCAGTTTTCTTTTACTCAGATGAAGTGGGTATATCAAGCAAATCTTTAATGGCCCAGTTGTATATCACAGCGGTTTTTATGGGCTTTTTTTCAGGTGTTTACTGGCTTTTCTGATCTGTGAGATATGTAGTAGTTTGTAGGAGCAGCTTGTAGTTTATCATCTCATGATGCCTCTGGTGTCTAAATTAATAGCAAGGAAGCTGCAGCTGGGACCGATGCAGGAGCATGTCAGAACTGGATGATGGAGAGATGGTAGATATGGAATTCGCGATAAAAATTGGTAAGTCAAGGTTAACACAGTTGTCATTTAAGGATGTAAGCTAACTAAAATATAGTTATTTAGATTCAGTCCCCTTAAAAATGTTAATGACATTGAAGGAATATTATGAACTACTTATGTGCTCTATCTTGACAGTAGTAGTTTTGAACTCTGTTGAAACTGTTGTTTATTAAAGGTACTTTTTCCTGCACATGAGAACTTAGCACATGTAGGATAATGTCTCACTGTTTAAACTGGAATTCCAAGTGCTGGTTCTTAGTTGTTGATGTGTTGCACATGAGATGGACAAAATGACTAATCACACTAGCACTTCTTCGACTCAAAGAAATGGGACATTCTACCACACATGAAATAAAATGGTATTTCAACTTTTTATGAATTTCCAGTTCTTTATTTGATACAGTTCTGGCATGGGAACCTTTTAAACTATCATAACTGTGAATCCAATGTGGAAATTATTTGCTGCTTTTTTGGAATGTAAATAATTTCACCAAAGCCAGAGTCATGAATTATCTTCCCAGTGTTAAGGATATACTTTAGTAGTCAAATCTGAGACTTTCCAATACAAAAGCTTTAAACATCACTAGCATCCACTGGACTTTGCTGAATGATCTCATTGAATAGAGCATTTCAGAGAACATTAATAAATTGTTCTACCGAGTGCCTCCACTGTTTCCATTAAAGTGAATATCAATATCTCAGAGTTTAGAAACCTCACAGTTGCAGCCATATTGATGACAACTACATCTGAGGTCACTTCATTTCTCTCCTTAAATTAGTGAATTCTTTATCTGCTGGTTCTGTAGCCTGTACTCTTCACATATTTAGAGAACAAATGTAATGAAATAGGGTAACCCTGAAATAATTATGAAAAATATTATGAAAA
This sequence comes from Empidonax traillii, assembly GCF_003031625.1. Lineage (NCBI taxonomy): Eukaryota > Metazoa > Chordata > Aves > Passeriformes > Tyrannidae > Empidonax > Empidonax traillii. The sequence continues at coordinate 56,545 of NW_020956492.1, forward strand.
AAAATGCACTGTATTTATTTATATATATCTCAGTGATGGAGCAAAAATGAGTAACCTTTCAGAAAACTAACAGAGGGTAGATGGCAAAGCAGTTGCATGGATATATAACTATTAATCAGAGTAAAAAAGGATGTCAAAAATACTATTAGTACTAATAGTTTTGTAACTGGCCATCAATAGTAAATTCTTTCACCTCCAGGTTGAAAGGGTCAAAACAAATCTACATTCCAGGATGCAATAAACTGGCCATTTTACATCAGCTAATATCTGCCCTGCATTAGGGACTGTTATACCAGTGAAGGATTTGCCCTTTGAATGAAACATTAAATCAAATTATTTTCTGCTCTCTAGGCATTATGGATAACATGACATGACTAATAGGAGAGTAATAATGATCAGAAATCTCCAAAGACTTCTGACTTGATGTTTATCAGATGTACATAGTGGATAATGAAAGCAGTTTATAAAAACTTCAACATCAAAAAGTTTAATACACAAAAGGAGGTGGGACGTCTTAAGGACAAACATCCCATTCTATTTCAAACATAGACTCAATCTCTAGTGAAGACATGGGCTAAACCAGGAAATTTCTAAAGCAACTGTGTGACTTTCTGCATTACTCTGTTTTTTTGACTTTCAAAATCATAATTTTTGTAATTATTTAAATATTTCTACCTAGCAGGAGGTGGAAAAAATGGTGAAAACAGATTTTAGAAACCTGAAAGTAGATTGAGTAATTTTTCATTGTAATCTAGTTCATAAACAGAAGATGAATAATTTTCCTGGGTTCCTCTGTCATATGTAGGGTTGTATAAAGTTATAAAAATGGAGCCCACAAATAAAGTTACCATTTACCAGGTTTTAATGGGGAACTCATTTCAGTCCTAAACTATAATTTTTACACATGACAAAATTTATACCATGGCTTTAAGTCTCCTAGTCTTGTTGTAAATCATTGTTAGATGCAAAAGAAAATTTTTCCAGTATGAAAAAAAAATGAAACTGTTTATATCTGTTGTATTCACATATGAGATTCTAGAAAAATGTTAGCAGAACATAATAATAAATGTCATGAAGTTTTGTTTTGCCAATTTCTTTGTTTTTGTATTTAAATCTACACTCTACTCAAAAATGAATACATCTTTACAATATGTTTTAACATTTGCTTTTCAGGTGTTTCTCCCTTTAGCTATTTCCTTCGTAGTCTCAAAGGTCTAAACTATCGTAAAATAAACTTTTATCCAGAGCATACTTACTGGAACTATTTTGATCAATCAACAAATTTCCACAATGGGAGAACTCTTAGAGGAGCTTGGCAATGACCACTCTCAGGGCAAGCTCAGGGAAGAACATGACTCATCAGTGACTGAGTGTTGCTGAAAGGAAAAGAAAGCTGAATTTATCTGAATACACAGAGGACCAGAGTAGCCTTTGTTTTAGATAAAAAACAACATCAGTGGATCAGGTGACTACATCAGTTAAGTGGATCAACTGGTTGTTTAAATAGACTTCCTTCAGTTGATCAGTAAAGATACTGTCTTTATGAATAAGCCAGACCGGGGGTTCTGGACCATCTAGTCCAACTCCCCGCTACATCAGGGTCATGTAGTAACCACGACCATGCCCATTGACTTCCGAATATCTCCAAGGCTGGAGACTCCACCGCCTCCCTGGGACACTAATACCAGTACTCAGTCAACCTCACAGTAAAAAAGTGTTTCCTAATGCTCATATAGAACCCTGTTGTGCTTCAGTTTATGCCCATTGCCTTTGGTCCTCTAACTGAGCATCAGTGAAAA
>NW_020956492.1:59146-97236 GCF_003031625.1 Empidonax traillii
CCACGACCATGCCCATTGACTTCCGAATATCTCCAAGGCTGGAGACTCCACCGCCTCCCTGGGACACTAATACCAGTACTCAGTCAACCTCACAGTAAAAAAGTGTTTCCTAATGCTCATATAGAACCCTGTTGTGCTTCAGTTTATGCCCATTGCCTTTGGTCCTCTAACTGAGCATCAGTGAAAAGAACCTGTCTCCAAGCTTTTTGAACCCTTCTTCTGAGTACTGTACCATCCTCTGGACCTGGTCATTCAACCTGTTTTACATACATGTGTTCAAACAATGTATATATACATCAAGCATTAAAGTTTTGTAGAAATTTTCCCCACTTTCCTTAAGTGTTTAAATTGGATGATAAACAAAAGACATTGTAATTAGTAGCCCAATAGAGAAAAAAATATATAATTGCCTGACTGCGACTGTGTATAGAATAATTGGAAAATGAAATTAGAAAATATGGGAATGGAAATTTTCTGTTGGTGTAATATTTATATTTATCTAGTACCATATGCAGAGACTGATAGGAAAAAATATCATCTGCTTCCTCTTTTATGTAGATAAAAGCATCTATCATAGGAAAAAAAGGAACAGAACAGTGAAAAAAAAATTCTTTTGAAGATACAGTCTTCTTTTGCAAGGCCTGGGTACATGGTTTGCAAACTCATTTCCACTGAATTTATTTAGTCAAGACTGTTACAATACAAATCATTAGCAAGACAGATTTAGTAGCACTTATCCAAATACTAGTGCTAGACAACATATTCCAGGTTTTTAAAGACAACAGCATGAATCCAAGACTGTGGCTTTTCTGGGCTGAACAGTAAGGAACAGATGTCAGGAATGGTAAATGCTACATGACTGTGGGGAGGATCTGCTACATTTTGAAAACAATAAAAATGTACAGTGTAAGTCTTCCACACAACTCTTGATATATCAGGTCTAACTGTGAAACAGAAAAGCAAGTTAGCAAATGACTGACAAAAATATAGAAGAGCACTGTAAGGAAACAAAGGATCAACCCCAGGTCTTTAGGTTTTGTGGCTGGCAAATAAGTGTCATACAGACACTTGCTCATTCCCCAGCTGGGATGAGGAAGGGAATTCGAAGGGTAAAAGTGAGAAAACTCATAGACTGAGACAAAGACAGCTTAACAGGTAAAGCAAAAGCTGTGTGCACAGGCACAGTGAAACAAGTAATTCATTCACTTCCCATGGACAGACAGGTGTTCAGTGATCCCCAGGAAAGCAGGGTTCCATCACGTGTAATGGTGACTTGAGAAGACAAATGCTATCACTCTGAACATACTCCCCTTCTTCTTTCTTCCCCCAGCTTCATGTGCTGACCATGGCACCATATGATATGGGATATTTCTTCGGACAGTTGGGGTCAGCTGTCCTGGCTGTGTCCTCTCCCATCTCCTTGTGCACCTCCGACTTCCTTGTTGGTGGCATGGGGTGAGGAGCTTCTAGAAAAGGTCTTGACTCTGTGCTATAACTGCTTAGCAGTAAATAAAGCATACCTGTGTTATCAGTACAAATACAAAACATAGCACCATACCAGCTACTGAGAAGAAAATTAACTTTACCTTTATTACAGATGGGAGTGTGTTCAGTGTACACTAAATTAGATCTTACATTTTCATTTCCTCAGAAAAGAGTCTAGTTTGAACACACTGACACTACTTTTCAAAATAAACCGTCAAATGATAAATGAAGATCATGTGGTTGTCTGCACCAAAACTATGCTGCTGATCAGAGCTAGTTTTTCACAGATTTTCTATCCAAGGCTTGTGAATAACAGAAGCATGGAGTGGCATATGTCCTCAGCAATTACTTAAAAAAAAAAAAACAACCCTAGTGAGATGCTTCAGACTAATTCTCAATTATCTCAGTCTTATTTTGGATTTTCTTCTTTCCTGGATTTGTTTTTTTTTTTTTTTAATTTATTTTCTCATTGAAGAAAAAAAACACACCTGTGAGCAGAATTAAAACTATGACTCTAATGTACTAATGGAACTAATAGTAGGGACTAAGTTAACAACCTACATGATATCATTATTTGTAATCATTCTTGAAACATGGCTCCTAGTAATGTAAGTCTTTCTTCCACTTTTGATTTTCAAACAAGTTCCTAGAAGTAAAGATACTTGCGATCTGTCAACCTTTTTTGCATAACTAGAAGTAGGGTATTATGATCTTACACCAAATCTACATCAGCACATTTAATCTTGTAAATAATCATGTCAAAAATGTTTTCCATTCTACCAGTCCATAATTTTTTCTGAGTTTTATAATAACCTTATTTCATTCTTGCAATCTTTGTGTTTTGGTTTTTTCCCTCAGTGACCATTTTTTTTCCCAGAGATATTACCATTATTTTCTCTAGATTCAGTAAGACTCATCTGAAACAAAGATAGTGTTCTCTGGATGAAATATGCTGATTCTTTTTTTCCAGGTAGTGTAGTTTTTTCCATGGAGAAGAAAAAAAATTATATGGTAGCAATTTAACCTGAACACATTTTATATATAATTTCCAAAGGATGGGTTTAATCCAATGATTTTTTCTTTTTTTGAGAATGAGGCATCTTTTTTTCAGAGGAATAGACTGCAAAGGCAATGAAAACAGTACTTTAACTTCTGAAATATCAAACTGATGCAGCAGTTTAGCACAAACACACAGTAAAACATGTTGTTTTATTTTAGGGCTATGTAGATATATTTTATTATGATACCAGTAAAGATTTGAAAATACATAATCTATCATGAACTCATCCCATCTTCTCCTGTTGTTCAAGTCCTAGTTTGATTGAATATAAAGAATACTAAACAATCACATATAATGCAGCAAGATTAAAGAGTATAAATCACTCATGCATTTTTGAAAATCCAGCTCATTAACCAATATGAGAAAGCAGATTATAAGTTTTAAAGCAAGAATCATTATGCTATGTATTATGTCTAATTATTCATTCTCAAACTACAGAGAAGAAAAATTTTAAAAATGCTTTTACATAATGAATAGACTGTACAGTGTCACTATTGTTCAGTTTAAGTTAGACAAACTCAAATGACAATTAAACAATTCAGAGTGACTACGTGTTAAAAGGAGGAGACAAGGGTGGATTCAACTCAAAGATTAGAAGCAATGAAAATACAAAGCTAACATCAGTTTTATTTAACTGCTTTTTGGATCTTATGGACTACCTTTCATTCACTCTAAGTGATTGTTACTGTCATGATGATTTATGTGTGGTTTGCTAAGTTTAAAGTCAAATTTAAAATGCTAAAATTTCACATAAAATCCTCATTTCAACTTTTGAGTGTTCATACTTAAAAAGGACTCTTAGTCATCGCAAAGAGCTGATAACCCATCTACTCACATAATTCAGCTCATGTGTAGTAAGCAAAACTAAACTGTAATATCTGATCATAATGTTATTTTGTAGTCTATGATGAATGAATTGGAGAAGGATAGCTACAGAATCACAGAAACATTTAGGTTGGAAAAGACCTCCAAAATGATGGAGTCATTTATAATGATACAATGATATGTTACTGAAAATTGCATACATGTTTAACTTCATGAAATATTAACATGAGGTTCTGTTTCAGGATGTAAGATTATTTAAATCATTGCAGGACTAATACCCAATTATTCAGGAAGTAGTAGGACAGTAGAACTAATCTCCTTCTCTTAGAAATTAATCTCAAAATGATTGATCTGTTCTCAGTCAGACCCATTATGCAGAAGAATGTTTTCTTGTTTTGGCTTACTGGATTTTTAAAATTTGTTTAAGTCCTGCCCTTTTTTTTTGAGGAGAGAGAGAAGATTATGAAGACTAAAAGAAGGATTAAAACAAATTAGTAGCACAAATTAATTTCATTTTTTTTAATTTCAAAGCACTAGCATCTTATTTTTCAATAATTTTTGCCTGTTTGACAGACCCAGCAGTATCATTAAACTGATAAACAGTTACATTTCTTAATGTTGACAGAGTCCTAGACTGATCTCAACATTAATATTCTACATTAAAATAATTTGGATTTTGTTCTCCATCTACACACAGTCATATTTTGTTGTTGGTTTTCAAAACTCATATGTGAGTGTGGTCTGTGGAGTGGAACTGAAGTTTTGCATTAATTTTTTCCCACGTTCCAATAAAAAATAATGCAACTCTTGTTCAGAGTGTATTTGAACAAAACATTATTTTTCATTTGTCTCCTTCTTAAAATGTCAAACCTGGACCTGTGTCCACTTAATGGATAATAATTCATGATGAAAAACCTACCACAAAGGGTATATATACATAAGGCATCAGATAGTCTGCCTTTGTTTCCATGTACAACAAACTACATTGAAAAGTGAAGAGTTGCTGAATAACAGTCTGAAGAATGTAGAGAAACAGAACAACTACAAATTCAGAGGCTTTCTCCTGTTTATGTAACATACTAGAAAAAAGTAAACATGATGTTTGCTGCCATAAAGATACATTGTTGTTATTATAATCTTAATACATAATAATTGAGGATAATCAGAAGCTTCAGTACAATACAAACAGGAATGAATACTGGGCTGAATGAAGATGTTCATTCTTGAAACCAAGCTATAAGCTGATATTTTCCAGTAGGAAAAAAGAAGTGGTGTATGCTGAAAGCTGAGAGAGAATGAATTAAAGATGGATAAAACTGTATAGACAAAATGAGAAACTGTCTGGACAGCTGCCTAAACTATACAATTATTGAACGGAGCTAAAAAATCACTTTAACTTTGTATAAACTAATAGACAATCGTAATATTGAATGATATTATCTCATCTCATCTCATCTGTATGTCCAGGCATCATTTCTGCTTGCCATTGTTTAACATTATTTCAGGTATCTATTATTAAGACTTCATTTTCATAAATATCCAGTTTTTTTCTCTTTCGCTCAGTCAAGCACCTGGCTAAATTACAACTGAGTTAATGAGAAGTCCACAGTTTACTCAAGTCTCTAATGAATCAGGACATGATTCACCTTATCTAATTTTAGACATCTATAGGGCATTTATTCATCTGACCTATTTTACACAAGTACTTTGCAATGAGATAAACTTCTCCTTTGACATGTTCTCTTTCCAATTAAACTATAAAAATTTTTTCCCAATCAAACTTTAATTGACATAATTCACTCAGACACAGATATTTGCATTGTAGACTTTACACCTGTGAATCTCAGACAGGTGTCTGATTCTGTTTTAGTTCATGGAATCTTTTAGTCTACCACGTTACAAGCCAAGTACTTTGACCCAAGTGACCTATTGCACAGGACCTAGAAAAACAAAATCTGTATTTTTGGGAAAAGTATGTTTGACTTAGTTATACTTAATGCTTCATTGTAACTATTATTACTGATGAATTTCATTTCTTTTCTCAATTCTGATAAGAAAAGAATTGTTCAAGTAAACTATTGGGCTTGGTATGAGACAAATTTCATGGAATATCAGGCTGTGAACTGGCTACCTTGGTCATTTAATTAAAAAAGAAAAAAAAAAGAAGACATTTAATAACTTGTATAAAAATATGTAAATAAAATCTAAAAAAAAGCCCCAAACAAAACCCACTGATGTGTCCTGGATATTGTCTTGCACTTGACCGCAGAAGTGTTTGTTTCAAAAGCTATTTCATGATAATTAATAAATATCTGCTGTTACTTATTCTGGACTCACTGAATGTAAGAAAATTGCTGAAGCCACAGGCTCAGATTTGAAGACTCATGAAGAGTTAATAAGCAAAATATTGAAAGTCTAGAGGTCCAAGACAAGAGAGGAGAAACTTTCAGAACACAAATGGTACTGGGTCAGGATAAAACAATAGAACTTTGTTTTATGGAAATGTCATGAGAAATACGAGGGACTATATCTAGAACTAAAACTAAAGGAGAATACACGCAGATGGTCTGTTATGAAGGTGTGCAAGTTACGCTGTGATATCAGACAGAATGCATCTTCTAAATTAAGACACTTGGAAAAGCAGGAGTGGAAAGTAGTATTGAAGCAGCCATAAGAAGCAGACTCTTTTCTTTCCTTCCAGATTGATAACAGGATTCATGTCTCCAATAAGGATTGATTACATTTCCCAGAACTTGTAAAATTGCAACTGTAATTGTCACAAGAGTTTGAGAAGGCTCATTTTCACTTGGCAGACTCTTCTCCAGTGAAGAAATGTCACTCTTTCCATTCTAGTTAAGTAAAGATTTAGTCTTCTCATTTTTCACACATTTCTACTTTTAAGCTACTCAGAGAAGAAATTCTTCACATTTTCTTCATAGTTTTGTACATCAAATATTAACACATTTTCTTTAAATGATTTACTGCCTAAATATGCAATTACTTAGCTTAGAGTAGAAAGCCAAAAATCCAGATTTTTTTTCAGTGATTGAAAATACTTAACAATGGCTAAAAAAGAAACAGTTAAAAGGAAGGATAACAGTTAAAAGGAAGTCTGAGACAAACAGTGAATCAAAACTACTTACTTATACCATGACACCTCAAAGTAGGTGAAAGAAATGCATAGTAGATTAAAAGAGAAAAAACCTCCCAGCTGCCAAAATTTATCTAAATCTTGTATTTAAAATTATGTGTCAGAAAATTATTATACAAGAAAACTGTACAACAAAAAATATGAATTTTAGTCTGTAAGTTTCAATTAATTATCCTAAGGCAAAACCGCATGAGTCTGCAACCTTACGAGCCATATTAGTGTCACCAAACTTATACAGCCCCAGACAGCAACATCATTCTTCATAAATTAGACAGCTCCTCAATATAAAAAGGTAAACATTTTATAGGGTTGAATGAATGCTGATGATAAGACACTTTTAACGAAAAGGCTCTTAGTCAGGACTGTGAGGACATATAAAAAAGTAATAGTATATACCATTAGGAAGGTCTTATTTTAATGGATGAATCCTTGAAAAAACCTGAGTTATTTACTTGTTCATCAATATACGATGATGTACTATAGTTCCATAAACCAAAAAGTTTAGGACTAATATAGTATCCTTTAATATCTGTTTGAAAATATAGATATATACACTTTTCCTCTATTTTATTGTTTTGTGTCCTTTGTTTTTTTTTTTTTCTTTTTTGTTCATCAATTCAGTGCTCATCAGAAACATGGATTAAATTCAGTTTTTTAGAGGTGACAGAGCTGACTCTGAAAGAGAGGAAGAAAGCTGGAATTTGGTTAACAGAGGTAAAATATCAAGGCTGAAAAGTACAATGGGTTTTGAGGAGCTGTGAGGGTAAAGTAAGGTGAAAGAGGTCTCAGGGATCTGAAAAACTCAGTGGCAGCTTCAAAGGCTGGAAGGGTTAAAGGCAGTTGTGAGAAAGTGGCTGGGAGAAGTAAGGAAAAATTAGGAAGAGACTCTTGGAAGTTGATGATGGTGGATAAAGCTATGGGGGTTTTATGCTGCAAAAAGTGTTATTACTTTGATTTTATTTCTTAATTTTTCAATTAGAAGTATTTTTAGAATAGTTAATTTTAAGAACAGTTAATTAAGCTATTTGGGCCATCATCCAGCAACATGCTTAGGGCCACAAATTAGCTAGGTTCTTAGGCATATGAAGAACCTCAAGCATGTGTGAATATTCACAGGCTTAACATTTTATGTACTAAGTCCAGCGATAAAACATATTTTAAGTGCTGTCAACAGAATTATTAATGTATATTTTTATCCTAGAAAGAAACCTACTTTCTTTAGCTATGGCTCCAGGCCAATTTAATTATGTGTCATAGGAAGCGTAGTTTAGTCTGATTGCCAGAACTAGATCTCAAAACTCTCTGACATGCTGCAGTATTAGATGTGGAAGGAACTTGCCTTTCCCATGTCTTTCCTGTGTAACAGCATTTTCTGTGAGTGTTATCAGCTAGAGACTATATCTGACTGTACTGACTGGTCCTGCTGAACGTGGAATGCCTCCCTATACATTTTTAGGTTCCATTACTAGGGGAAGAGAATGCTCCACACTGCATAATATCTGTACAGCATAGTAAACCCACTGGCAAGTATAGTCACGTTTTAGCAGCTCCTAAAGCCTTCATTATTTTACCATACATCTGTATGCAACCAGGAGCTGCTTACTCGATACTAAACCAACAAATGAAAAAGTATGCTTTTGTCTCGGCTTCCAAAGGTATTTATTGCTTGCACAGAGGCTGCTTCTTGACTCACAAAAGGTAGGAAGAATTAAAAACACCACCTGAATTCCCATTAATGTGTTCCATAAACATACAAATATGTCATGAATGAAGGTGGCAGACAACACGTTCAGATATTCAAGAAAGGAGAATAAATAAGTCAGAGTTTAAATATAGGACTAAGGAACTAACTCTGGAAGTTTCAGCTAGTGATAAAGGAATGCAAAGATGCAGGGGACAACTCTTCCATGGGAATTATTTACCATCTTGAAAAAAACAAAAAAAATCCAACCCAAAACAAACAAAAAAAGCCCATATATAAAATATTTGCATGTCTTCACTGTAAAAATTCTCAATTTGAATTCAAAAGTTCTAGGGAAGAAAATAGTGAATGTACTGCATACTAATATGAATTTGGAAAATAGAATATTTTTTGTATCTGAGGTTTTTGGTTTGGGGATATTTTGCTCATTTATTTGCCTGGTTTGGGGGTTTTGTTTGTTTGTTTGTTTGTTTTGTTAATTTTTTATTTCTTTTCAAAAATCAAGGCTTGGTTAAACAGCTAGAAAATGCCAAAGCTCACAAATTTGTATCTCTAAATCCTAAAGAAAAATTTTCTATAGTTTTAGATATATTTAAACAGTTTTCAGAACTGAGAAATATCTATGACTATGTAATTTCAAAAGAAATTGCAGGGACACATTCGTAACATATAAACCAATACATTTAATTTTCTTATGGTGAAATTCTTGAGGACTATTTTAAGTGATCAACCACAAAAATATTAAGAATAAAGAGACATTGATTAAACTCTTCATTTCCAGTTCTGAAGAAAATGGTAGACATCTAATTTTATTTGAAATCTGTGAATTTACCATTCAATTTCCAGTGGTGAAATTTGGAAAATGAATTGACTGGGACAAGGTATTAGGTAAAATTTTTTAGAGAGTCAGGAACTATTTTAGAGCAGACTTTAGAAGGACTTGCAAAGTTTCAGTGGAAACCAACCCAGAGTGTTGGTGTTTTCTGGATTTTTTTTTTTGTATTTTGGAGGTTCCTGTCCTATACCAACTGTCCTTCTAATGGCAGCTTAGCTAGAAAATGAAAGTACAAAATATTTCCTCTGTGTAAGGAAATCACTCTTTTCTGAAACATATCAGAAAGTAAAACAGTGAGGTTGAATTCATACCTGTTTATTCAATTTCTCTCCCATACCCTGAGTGATAAAAAAAGCCTGTTAATTCTTCAAAGAGCAGATTGAAAGAATCCAGATTTACTGAACTGTAAGCTACAAATACACACCATTTCGTGATTTATCTCATATTATTTACAGTTTGCTACAAACATTTAAAAATGAGAACAGTCCAAAGGGATTATATTTATGCTTCAAGAATAACCAGATATTTGTATGACAAGGTGAGGGAGTAAGTCAACTGTTAGGATTTATAATCATACTTCATTCAGAGCACTATAAATTAAGACTACAGTAGTCAGCGATATTGTTCAAATGCTGTTACACAAAAGTATGCTTATAAGTCTTTTCAGGATCATGAAGAACTCTTATGTGAAAGGTTCTGAAAACAAACATGATTTTGACCACTTCAATTCTGTAAATCTTCAGACACCAGAGAATCATGACATTATGTAGGGTCCTCCAGAAGTCATGTAGTCCAACACCTGCTCAAAGCAGGTCTTCCTGAAGCAGGTTGCTCAGACTCTACTCCTGAAAAATGACAAGGGTAGAGTTTCCCATAAAATCTCTGTCAGTGACACACATATACTCACAACAATGTTTTTCTATATATCCAATCAATATTTCCAAGTTTGCAGCTTGTATTCCTTGCTTCTCCTACCACTGAACAGCTTAGAAGAATCAACAACTTTGAAAAATCTTTCTCTGCATTCTCTCATCAAAGAGTTGAAGGCAGGAGTAACTTGTTTCCTTTACTTTTCTTCTTAAGGCTGAAGAAAATTATTTCTCTCAGCCACTTATATTTCATACATTCTTGACAATCTTCGTAGCCCTGTGTACTGAACTTGCCGGTCATTGCCTTGATAAGAGAAGTCAAAGTTGTTTAGCAGGGCCAGATTGGTGAGATATGGACTGGATAAGCATATGATAAGGCAGGTATGAAATTGGCCAGACTGCCATGTTTAAAGGCATGTTATCAGCAGTATTGTCCTCCCAACAAACAATGACTCATGGCATCACAGGAATGTGATTTTCATGGAACCTGTGCCAGCCACAGAAATGTACGTTTCTCTTTCTACACGTGACGGAGTCCTACCTATATAGATGTCAGAAAGGAGGCCAGCCTGTGGTAGGGGTAGACACTGTGGCTGTGTGTGCAGAAACAGAGGTGGAGCTCTTTGCATAAGAAAAGCAGCAGGAGTCTGCATGACTCAGAGTTGTGTTCCTCTGTATATCAGAGATGGCCATTGACTCCTGATGTTGGTAAAGGTGATGCAGTGGTGTTCTGCAGCTGAGTATGGGCGTATACCTGCATGCTCTAGCAATGGACACTAGTTTTGTGTGTCAAACAATAACATCTATGCCAAGATGGGGATCACTCAAGATCTCTGCCATGTTTCCAAAACATTAGAATAGACTTCTCAGAGGAGCTGTGGAGTCTCCATCTCCCCTGAATCAGCAAGGGCCTGAGCAACCACTTCTAGCTGACATTGTTTTTCATAGGGGTGATTAAATGGACCATCTTAGAGATCCATTTTATTGTCTGTGTTGTAATTCTGTGATTCTATATGGTTGCCTTGGATATAACTCTCTGATAGAGATTTGGTTTTCTCTCCATCTGCAGTGAATAAACTTCTGATACTTCAATCATTTGTGTGTTAGTGAAAAGCATGTCTTGCACAAGTTTGTCGTAGAGCTACACGGAAATGGATTTCACAGAAAAATACAGGAATAAAGGGTTGAGGAGGAAACTAGGATGAGTGCACACTGGTGCCATGGAATTGACTAAGACAGGAATTAAGCTCTTTCTGTTTGGGGAATTGGATAAAATTATGCCTGGAATGCACCTCTGGCATTGCCCAAAGTAGTGATGATGTTGCAGGTATTTGATTCTATGTTACAATTATCACACAGGTAAAAAATTATTATTGCAATCAAAATTCTTCAATCATAGAAAAGAAGCTCTGATTATTTTATTGATCATCACAGAAGTTTATTTCAGAAATTGTACTATGACTGTCTGACAGATTGTTTTCCGCATGCTGTGATACAGGAGGAGTTCTGGCTATTTCAAAAATAGGACTAAAGTTTTGATTATCTAAAAAGTGTGGATAGTTATACTCTTGTGTGAACAGTTGTCATGGAGTTCTTGTTACCAGAAGCAAATGTGGAGTGCTAATCAGACCAAAGCAAAACCATTAATGTGACATGATTATGATTGCCTGACACAAAAACAGAGCCTTCATAAGACCACAAACATGAAAATAATGAAAGGGCAATACCTTAAGAATACACTTGTTCCCTCCAGTTCTACAAATAACTACATAACGAGCAGAACTTCTTAAGTTTTCTAACCCCCTACAATACTGCAAATCAGTTCCATACAAGCCTTAGGTCTAATTTATTATAGCTATGCAACTGAAGACATTAGGTGCTAGCTAATAGTACTAAAAAGTCAAGTCATATCATATATTTAGAAATGCATAGAATTTGCTGAACACAAGGCACTGCTAATAACTCAAACCTGAATACATGATTAGGATACACACTTGGGAACTAGCCAATTAAAATAACCAGGCAGAAAAATTCATTATATAAAGGGTAAGGAGCATATTCAATATATAGAAAGAGTAGTTTATAATTTTTATAAAAGTAGACTTTCTTTTTGCATTTTGCCTATTGGATTTTCAGAGATAAGGAGGTACTGTCCAACATTTATAGGAAATATGGAGACACTTGGTATTATCAAAGAGGAAAGGTACCCTACTTGAAAAAGTCAAATATAGCTATCTAATGACAAATTTGATCCTGGTCCATGACCAGACCAGGACTTTTACATGGTGACTGTTCATCAATCAATCTAATATGAACTGGAAAACAATGACCCAGAGTAGATGATCCTGTGAAACCCATCAGTGACTACAAGGAACAGCTGCTTGGAGAAGGAAAATATATTATCAGCATCTACTGACAAGTACTGCTATTACTGAACAGCTATTTCTAAATATCAAGATGTATTCCATCAATTTCTTTGCTTTGAGTTGGTTTTGCATTAGTCAATGCCTTAACTATGCAATGTGTATTTGTTTTTGTTGGAAAAATTAGATTTAAACATTTCAATTAAGTGATTGCTAATTGTTGTTTAAACATTCTGAAATGACAAGGATAACCTAAAAGCAGTTATGTAACTAGTGACTGCAACCAGAAAACTACGTCATGAGAGTAGTTTTTTAAAAAAGAAGACAAACATAATAATATTTCATAAAGATTCTTCTTGTCTCACAAAGATGTGGATCAAAGATATATATGTAACATCAAAAACTAGTCAAAGTATGTTTTAGAAATATTGTTACAATATCTTTCAAAGTGAGCACAATCATAACGTGATGTCTTGATGACATCTTGATTATCAACAGTGTTCAAAAACAAGTAAGCCATTCTCTTCAATGAAGAACAATGAAAGGATAGGAAACAGTTGCCTGCGTAGAAAGGCTAAAGCTATATAAAGATGTTTCATCCCCTAGATATGAAGGCCAATTTCAAGTGCTGGAAAACATAGATAAATCAAGTGTGATGGCTATCGTAGGAATTAAATCAATATTTTCCCAAAGTTAGGATAAATGACTAATAACTTTCTGCAGAGACCAGGAAATAGACATTTGTAGCTTATGTCATTAAGTAGAAGAGTCGGTGAATAAGAACTGGAACGTAGAAGAGATGTGCAATGTTTGTCTACAGTTTCTCTGAAATACTGCATAGAATCAGGAAACCATAGTATATAGAATACTGATTTCAGAGAGTAACACAATCCCAGCCTCACAGAAGGGCTAAGGTTATAAAGAATCTCTAGACATCATCTGTTCCAACTCCCCTGTTACAGCAGGGTCACCAAGAGCTGATTGCCTTGGCCACTGTCCAGAAGCTTTTGGATGTCTCCAAAGCGGGAGACTTCACAACCTCTCTGTGACACCTGTGCCAGTGCTCAGCCACTCTCAGAGTAAAAAGGTGTTTCCTGGTGATTAGAGAGAATCTTCTGTGTTTCAGTTTGTGCCTGTTCCCTCTAGTCCTCTCACTGGGCACCACTGAAACAAGTTTGGCTCTGTCCTTCGTAATCTCTGTAACCTAGTGTCCCATTTTCTTGAGCAATGGGAACATTTACTCAAACTTCCTTTTGTCATCTCTATCCTTCTTAATGTCTCTGACATCTCTGACCAGGTTCAGTTTCATTTGGACTTTAATATTTCTAACTTTATCTCTGGATTCAACCCTACTGTCCCTACTTCAGCTGCTCTTTCACATGAAGTGCAACTATCCCCCCTTGTATTCCCCTTCTGTCCTTCCTAATAAGGCTGTATGCCTTCAATGCAACAGTCCAGTCCTGGGAACCATATGCAATGTCACCACAATCCCAACTTGACCAAAGCCCTGCAACACCACACTATTATGTTTATTCCCCATGCTGCCTGCACTGATATACTGACACTTGAGTGAACCATCCCAATGTGTTGAATTCCTGGAAAGAGTTGGGAGCTCTCCCCATAATGGTACCTTTTTGGGCACTTTCTTGCTGATGCGCAAGTGCTGGAGGTCACTCTGCTTAATCCCTTTTACACTGATTTTGTTATTTCTTCCTTGTGTCTCCCTATGCCTTTTGCCCATTGACCCTGCCTGTAGTTCCTTTGCAGGGTACTACCTGCTCTTTCCTTTCCTCACCATTCTTAGTTTAAGTAGTTGTTAAATGTTTCTATTCAGCTTTAGAAAGAAGGCTCCATAAATAACATAGCATGCAAATAAGGAGCGAGAATATTTGTAGTTTGAATACCTGATAGTTAGATACTTGAAGAGATGAAATATTATGAATCTAATGTGAAAAAGTGATAGTGCGATTTATACAACCTTTACTGTTACATATCAACTAGATAATAGTCCTTGTCATATATTCAAATTCAAATGAAATATTTAAACCTTATATATTTAACATTCCATTCCTATAACATAAATAAAACCATTCTCTGATATCCTTTCAGACATTATTTTCTGTAGGTGGGAGCCTCCGGTGGTCTAGGGGAAAAGACACTGCACTGTCACTGCAGAGACCCGGGTTCGATTCCCGGTCGGGGCCCCTCCCCGGGCAGATGGAGCTCGTTAGCCCTGTAAGGCAATCCATCTATGTCCTGAGGACCTCGCTGCCACCGTCCAAGCGTGCTTGGCCCCGGCAGATGAACCTCAGGATTAAAGGGTGGGCTCAGTTCCGCGCACACTGTGTCTCACCTAAAAAAATCCAATGCGCAGGCTGGAAGGTGTAAAGACCTTCCCCGGTTCTTCGTTTGCGAAGCTACTGGCCATTCATTTTCTGTAGGTATATTTCAGCTCTACAAGTTGACAAGAAGGTGGGAGCAAAACAATCAGAACAATAATGAATCTGATCTTTTGTCTCAGTTAATTTGTAAACATTCCAAGATCTTGACAACAGACAGGCTGAGAGTCAGCACAGCTCATATAATTTCAGCCACTGGGTTAGCATTTCACTGATCTTCAAGATAAGTCCTTGTTCTAATATACTATGATTTTAGGAACAACTTAAAAAAAAAAAAAGCAAATGAAAACAAACCCTTACTCTAATAATTCCTAAGCACTTTAAAATATCTGCTATGTTCAGGACATGTCTGTCCTTTAAAATATTATGGAACAATAGTTTACAGCAGTCCAGGACTGCAGAGGTTGGAGCTGTTCCATTTCCAATAACCTCTACAGGTCCCCAGTCTCCCTCTGATGAATTGTTGAATTAATGACTAAAAGTTTATCCTACTAAATAAATTCAAAATGTGTTCACCTCTACCTGACCAAAACATGCAGCAGCAAAAATATTTAAAAAGAGCAGCAGTGTTACATTCCAAAGGAGAAAAAATTCTTGTCAATCAGTTAGTGTGGCTGTCTTTAAATCCTCTATTTATGATCTTTTCCCTTCTGCACAGAGCTTAAAGACTATTTGCCAGCTGTATTTCCTAAAAAGATGTGTTCTTATATAACTTTATAGACAACTGCTGATTACCCTTTGAAAGATTCCTTTTACTTTCAGTGTCTTCTCATTGAACATCTTTGCTCCAAAGTCTCCAAGTGAACTAAACTGAACAGCATTTCAGCCAAAACTGTGCCTCAAACTAAGTATTTCAATAAAAGCTCACCACTGATTCTCCCCTGCTCAGAGGCAAATGTAAGCATCACAGGAATCAAATAATCACTCAACAGCAGAGCACTAAACATCCAAACTGTAATAGTTCTGTCATTCAACACCACAAAGCTTGAGGAGATCCTGCAAGGTATGAGCATTTGGACAAACACCGAGCTGTTTTCTGACAATGCATATGTGATTCTGAAATGATGCTGAAGGCCATTGCCAGGGATATATAAACAATCTGAAGACCTCTGCAGTAGTAAAGACAGAGTCCCTGTAAACCTCCTGGGCCATGGGACATTGGTATCTTTTGAACACTGTGACAATAGTCTCCCCTTCAGTATTCCATTCTGCCTCGACTCAAGTACAACTAACACACTGAGTAATTAAAAAAAAAAATGTGCAAATTGTTCTGTCTTACCCTCAGACATGATCAGACAGAATCACCATGTAAAGATAAACATTTGATTGTCTAAGCTGGAAAGACAGAGGAGAAAATGTTAATCACTTTATTAAGCTATATATTCAGACATAAACCCTCCTTGAGTATATAGGTTTCTTCTTGCATTTTTCCCATTTCAGAATTGACTACGCATACTTGTTACAATTAGTGGATCTCAACTTTTAAATATTCTACTTTTTTTTTTTTATATGAACATTGAAATCTCTCCTGTAGTATTGATGCATTCGATAAAGGAGTGTTACTCTGGTATAGAAGTTGCAAACTTTGTCTATCCAATATTTTGTCTCTTTTATTCCAATAGGCTAGATATACATTTATAGTGCCTGAAAAGTATTCTTTAAAAAAATGTGCACTTTAAGTCCTTAACTAGTACGTGTGTGTGTTCATTACAATAGATTTTAAAAGAACAGTTGTGGGGTTTTTCTATTGAACACAGGTGACCTTACCTTAAGAAAAGGATAAAGTATTACATGTATTTTGAGGCACTCATATTTCAATAGCTAAAGGAAGCAGACTCAAAATACAAGGGAATTTAAAAATAGCTTATGATATATGTGTACTGCTTCACTGCTGGTCACCTTTTGTACAAATATAATCTCCATATGATTAAATCAAATCCACATTGGTCTAAAATCTATACAAATAACTATAAAAGACAGTTACTGAAAAAGGGTATTTCCTTTAACACAGTTCTCTATTTCAGACTGCTTAAAGGCATTGTAAGAAGCAGTACTTAGGTAATTTTCATTTTTAAGTAGTTTTTATGTGCAACCTGTTAGAAATAAAACTTTCTTATAGTCCCCATAAAACTTGAATTAGTAGCAGATAGCACTTCACCAATATCTGAAATTTAATGTAGTTCCTTAATTGCATACTTCTACAGCAGCTGACATTTTGAAAAACACAGAATTCAGATTAGTTTGGTGAAATTTTGACTCCATAAGCTCACTATTTAGACTTCATACATAATGTATACAGATGTAGATCGAAAAGTCAAAGATCTTTCACTCTTAGAAGAGCATTTAAATAAACATACTTTATCACAAACTTATGTTTTTATTAAACAAATAATTTTATTATTTTGGGAACTAATATTGCCAACATAAATGCAATAAAATATGATCAAATTTCATCCTAACTCATTAATTCTATTTCAAATGAAGATTAAAATGGATGCCAGATCATTTATGTTGATTTTTTTCTCAATCTCTCCTCCCTAAATAATGTCTCAACAATTTCATCTGTTCATTTTTGATAGTTTGTGGTTAATTATTCTCTTTCATAGACAGGTAAAAACTAAAAAAAAAAAACTGTTAAAACAATTTTTTAAACATAATTTTTCTCTGTCATTAATGTAGTTAATCTTTGGTATCAGAAGTGAAGGACAGAAATCAGTCAGTTTATAGAAGGTCTTGGAAAGAAATTGTAGACATAAAAGTATGTTTGGTAACATACACAGATGTTTTAATCAGCAATAATCACAAAAAAATAAAAAGAAAATCAAATGAAAATATAAGATTTTTCTGAATAGCTGTGAAAAGTTGAGCAATTCAAACACAAACCTACACAGCACTGGCAACAAGATAGGTAGGCTCTTAGGTAACTGAACAATGTCTTCCAAACTGTTAACTTTCATGATGCCTCTTATCAAGACTTTGGTAGAGGTAATAACAAATTGTAGTCAAAAAAAAGTACAGTAAGGCTTAGATTCAGGCCAAAGTGAGACATATAAACGTAGCATAAAGAAATTAAACCAGAGGTACAGAAGTTAAGAAGCTTGTGAGGAAATAACAATCTGCTAGTTGTGTTAGAAGAGTTTGGATGATGAATTGTGGTGGCCATATTAAACTGTAAGGCCTCTAGAAACAGCTATTTACAAGCAGAGTTTAACTGAATGGAAAAATGAAGTGGATTTGATAATAATTTCTAATCATGAAATAATAGAATAATTCAGTTATGAAAAGACCTCTAAGATCGAGTCCAACTGTTAACTCAGCACCACTATGTTCACCACTAAACCAATGTCCCTAAGCCCCACATTCACAAGTTTTTCAAAATTTCCAGGGATGGTGACTCCACTTCTACTCTGGACAGTCTGTTCCAACACCTGACCACTCTTTTTCAGTGAAGAATTTTTTCCTAATATCCAGTCTAAACCTCCTCTGGCACAACTAGAGACCATTTCATCTGGTCACTTGTTACGTGGGAGAAGAGACTTACTCCCACCTTTCTACAACCTCGTTTCAGTTTTAAAGAGTGATAAGGTCCCTCCTGAGTCTCCTTTTCTTCAGGCTAAACCAACCCAGCTCCCTCAGCTGCTCCTCATCAAACTTGTGCTCAGGACCCTTCTTCAGCTCTGTTGCCATTCTCTGGACACATTCCAGCACCTCAATGTCTTTCTTGGAATGAGGGGCCAAAAACTGAGCACAGGATTTGAAGTTTGTCTTCCACAATGCCAAGTACAGGGGAACAATCACTGCCCTGGTCCTGCTGGCCACATTATTGCTGATAGAGGCCAGGATGCCACTGGCCTTCTTGGCTGCCTGGGCACACTGGCTTCTCTCTTCTCAATTTGCTTCATGTTATGGCAATTTGAATAAACACAGTTGCCTAAAGAAGAATTATTTCATTGATTCAAATGTACTTAACTGGAAAATGTTTTTCCCAATTAAATATACATTTTTTAATACAATCTTTAGCAATACCTATTTCTTTATTATCTATAGCATTTAAAATCATTTTAGCTCCTGACCATCTCATTTATAGTAAAAAACACACACACAGGTTCTGTCTGGAACCTGTCTTTTGACTGAAAAGTGGTTTGGGGTCTGTCCTTTAGCTTTAGTGATCCACACACAATGATATCTGCCTGATAAAGATCATGACATATTGAAACTACCACAGTTTCGTGCAAACCTATCTTAATAGTGCCACACAAGAATTCATGTTGATGTGACTTTTAGAACAACCTCTAAAAATGAGAATCAAGGAAAATGCAATTAATTGGATAAAATATATAAATCTGACTGTATTATTCAAATTAGAGAATTGATTTTGCTCTGATGTCCAGTTATTTGAATTTAAGTTGTAAATATTTTCTCTTTTTTGAAAGAGCAGAACATACTTCTTGATTCATAGGAAGTTTATAGAATTATTTCAGACATATTAAGTTTATTACAGAAGATAACTGCTTTTAAAATTGTCACACTGAAAGAATTTATACAGTTTCCTTGCACATTTAGCAAGCTTATTGTATAAATAAATAAATAAAACTTTTATTTTGAGACATTTCATCACATTGGCAGAATAAGCTCACGGCAAAAGAAAGTTCTTTCTGTACTAGGATTTGCTATAGAATGCTTTATTTTGGGAGTTTAATGTAGTACACATACGTGTACCTATACATATACATTTGAGTTCTTTGAATGTCTGGGACCTAGTTCCAGGCACCCTGAAAACAATAGAAACAATGATTTTGGTGGTGAACTCAAATAAGAGATAAAGTAAATCTCTGGTCAAGTAATCTATCCTCAAAATAATTTGGCTCAGAAATTACTGGAACCCTTTAGGAATACTGAGTCTCTTTTATTTCCTCAAAAATGACAAGGTGAGCAGGCAACTCTGTGAGTTTTCTAAAGATGGATGTATCTAAAAAAGCTATTTCAAAGTGCCACATTTAAAGCTGACCTTCCTAGAACCCACTAGTGCCTTAAGGCTAGAAAGGTTTAAAAAATCAAGTGTATATTTTAGTGGTAACAGATTTTGCATTGAAATCAGGTATACCAAAGTTTTCATCTTCAAAACATTTTTCAAATATGATCTAGTTAGTACCTGTGGTGTTGTGCTAAAATGGATAAGTGTCAAATTCAGCTTTATTTGAGAATGGGAATATAAGGAAGAGAACTGATCCACCCAAGTCAAAATGTAAATCTGTGAAAGTCTAACTATGTATAAATTCAGACTAAGCTATCTTAGTCTGGTGTTTAATAGACTTAACGTCTAGACTTAACATCTCAGGGTACTTTGCAATCATCACCTAGCCATACCAGAAAAAAATTCAGCATCTGAGCATACAGTGGAAGAATAACCATGTTTTAAGTCTGTATGTTCAGTTTTGACAATTTCCTTATAGTGACTGCACATTTTATCAATTCCTGGTGAGTTTTGGGGACTCACACATCTCAGAAAATGTGTAATGTTTTCAAGGTCAAACTCTTCAAAGTCTGAAATTCGCTAGTGCAGATCATTGACTGATCACTCAAATAAATATTTTAATGTACTGATTCTGTGTTAGATGAAAAAGTAGTAGATGAACAAGATGGAGGCTGTAGAAGATGAGGCTGTTAGTGGGAGACACTAATAATAGAACTACAATATTTTATATAAACAGTAGGAAATACATGAGTGACAAGTTGGCCTTATTAAAATAAATGAAAATGTCTTCCTTCCTGAGAAGATACATAGCGAAACATTTGCCTTTTTTTATTTAACCAAGAAAAATATATGTATACACATTTCTTATTAATTTTTATGACAGAAGTTTATATTACTAAATGTTTCTTTCAGTGAAACAAGATGAGTACAATTGGTTAAGCGATTTCATTATACAAGAAAAGGAAGCATAGTCAACCAAGGAAATTATCTTATTTGGAGATTTTACCTTTGATGCTGTTTCAGTACATTAACATATAAAACCAACTTTTGCACTGTGTTGCTTAGAGTAAAAATGTTGGTCTTGTTTTTGGTCTCAATCTAAAAGTATTGGATTTTTTCACACACATAATTTAGAAAATTCCTATGAAGAAGCACAGTTCATCTCATAGTTGAGAAAGAAAGAGATGTGTGATAATAGCAATAACATAGAAAAACATGTCTCTAGGCTATAATAAAAATGCATCATTTCTTTTTTGAAGATTTCATGATGTTTATATAAAATAATAGGCATTTTCCATGGTCATAACAAAAAAAAATAAAATCTATGTCTCTTTTTCTAGAGACTTTTCAGTGTTTTTTAAATTATTATTCCTTCTGACTTTATAGAGTGTAATGCATTATCTAGTGCCTCTACATACACCTTGTTGCAGTAATTGCATGGGACTGACAGAGCTATAAACACCGATTCTTAGAATTCATATTATCATCTCCTAGACCACTTCTGAGAATTAAGATATTATTCTCCATGAATGATTAAAATAGATGAAAAGGGTCATGCTTGTAATCACTGTGACAAAAGATGTAGCATTCTTGATGCTTCAAACATATTGTCATGGGAAGTCATCTTAAAGAGAGGGAGGAAAAAAACCTTTCTACATTATCACACATGCAGTAGATGTAAATATCAAACTGTACTTCAAAAGGTAAAACAGCAAAATACCCCACAACATGCTTAACATCTTTTTTTTCAATAAAAGATTTAACAAGGATCCCAGGGGAAGGATTTCAGAGTCTGTGAAAAATGATGGTCATGCTTTAAATGCCTGTGACAGTTGGGAATTGTTTTCATTTATGAAATAAGTTTTCATAAATGTTGAAATTGAGAGAAAAGTGGGAGAGGGCAGGGGGTGCAAAAAAGATGAAGAGCAGAAGGGACTTCAGAACAGAAGGGATGTCAGCATACAAAGCACATAACACTTCTAAAAACTGGGTAGCAAGCAGGTCCTTATGACAATCCTAAAATAGGAAATATGAAATTTCCCTTTACTATCCAGGTGCTGGGTCAAAACAAGACATAACAAAAATGATTAAAATTGTTAATTTGGATTTTCTTAAGAAATTATACCTTTTTTAATGTCCAGGAAAGTGCGTAGAGCATAAAAGAGATAATTGCTTAATAAAGTTTTCATTAGTGTAGGGGAAGCCCTAATATGCAAGATACAAACCTGTCATCTAGCAATTATAGTTTGATAACTTTATATTTGCTGTGCTATCTATGTCTATGTGACCCATTTGCTGTGCAATCTATGCTATCTATATCCAGGCATTTAATCTATGACAAATGCAAGGAACATAATTTCTTCCAGCCCACAACAAAAAAAGTCTTGTAAGCTTGCCCTTGTATTTGCTTGCCTTATGCCCAAAGCATACACAAGGGCAGTTATCCAACAGCATAAAGTTTCTTTTCCACACTGCTTTGGTAATTTCACTGTGAAGCTGAGCCTTTAAACAAGGATTTTGCAAAATGAAGCATCTTCTTTGTGTTTCAAAAGTTCGGGTTTTTGCCTCATAGTCAGAAATGTGGACAAACTGAGCCCCACCGATTCTTAACCCTGTCCCCCCCACACTCCACTCCCTGAAGAGTAACAGAAAGAGATACAGAGTTATCAGAAAGATGAAATATACATTTAAAATTATCAAAAGGCAGTCATCTTCCCTGACAACTGTAGCCTGAACTGTTTTCCTCAGTCAGCTATGAGGAACTTTGGACGTTCTTTGATGCTTTGTTTTTGAGTATTTATGTCCTCGAAAGCTGTCTTGTCTCAGGTCGATTGCTTGTGTTAGACAGCATAGGATGGTTTTTCCAGAGCTATACATGCTCTTAAAGGCTCAGAATTAAAGTTTCTTCCTTTCCTGCATTTATGATAATCACGTTATTCCTATTTGGTTTAATTTCTTTCCTAAGAATATAATTTCTTCTATCTAAAAGAGAGAATCTTTTTGAAAATCTTATCTCTTTGCAATTATATCATTATTGCTGAAATTGGTTTACATGTCCCCATAGTGTCCTGTAGTAAGACCATGAAACTGCTCAGGTATTATGTATTATGGCTAAAGAGTTCCAGTATTCCTCTTACATGCTAATTTATTTCATCAAAATAAATATATTCTAATCTAAATTTTGACATGCTCTGTGCTAAGAACAGGCTCTCCACACCCCACCTTGGAAGATCTGGGTTCAAAAAAGTCATCTAATCTCCTGAGGCTAGATTCACAGTGGGAATTAAGGTTTACCATTCCAAAATTTAAGTTTTAGACTTCCTGTTGATTAAAGGTTTTCTTAACCCCAAGTATTAGCCCTGGATCTCATAAGGAATGTAAGAATTTTAACATACCTTCAGGCAAGTGCTCCCCAGGGTGTACTTCAAACCCCTAAACTAAGCAATTAATTTTTCTTACATTGTGCATGTTACAGAGATAGAATCCAAGGAATGGGACTTAGTATGATGACTGCAGACTTTATCTAACCTATCTTAAAAAAAAAGGAAGGCAGAAAATAAATATATCAAAGGAAAATGTGGTAGAAGTGGGATTTACATCCAAATATTTGCTAGAACATTGTGACAAGAGGAATGAATTAAAAATTTTTTGTAGACTTTGCTAGTATGATAGTTTAGCAAACAGTGAAATGGTACATCTAAGCCCCTATGTCAATTATTTATACACATTGTTTAATTCTAAGATAGATTGGAGTATAAATTGTTCTTCTCTTCAATTTATTTTTATGCCTGAAAAAGTTGAAAAAAACCACAAGTACCTGGCTACACCAAAGAGAGTTGGAAGATAGATTGTTTGCAAGCTTGTCTGTTTTACCTACCTGTGTCAATAGTCTAATAAAAGATACTTCCTTTATTATGAATCTAGCACGTTTGTATCACTTGATCATTATGGTTACAGCAGCTCTAAAAAGTTCAAATAGTTGTTATTAATAAGCAACACAGTCAAGTTCCAAAATTCCTTATTTTCTGTAACATAATTACAGAATTTATGCCATATACCAGATAAATTTTCTAAGATGCTCAACACTTTGGGAACAAAGATCATTCAGATTTCTGCAGCCTGACCTGATTAGAGAGATTTCTCAGACATAATTTATTACACTATTACTTCAGTTTCTATGGTGCTGCATTTTCCCAACCATTTCAACATTCTTATTCATTGACTTTATGCTTGTATTACCTTTGCATTGAATATTTCTCTTGGAAAAAGAAACTGAGTCATTATACTGGATCTATACAATGTTGGCACAGTAATGAGGTTTTCTTTTTCTAATTCTGCCCATAGTGAGTAGGCTGCTGGTGAACAGTGAGTTGGGAGGGGACACAGCCAAGACAGCTGACTTGAAGCACTCACAGGGATGTGGTCGTACCCTATGACATCCTATTCATCAGTAAAAACTCAGGGAAACGAGGAGGAAGCAGGAGTATCTGTGGTTATGGTGTTTATCTTTCCAAGCTACTTTCAAGTATGCTGAGGCCCTGATTTCCAGGAATTGGCTGGACTTCTGCCTACCAGTGGGAAATAAAAAGAAAAAAAATCCTCTTTTCACTTTGCTTATGTGCTCAGATTTTCTTCACTTATAAAACTTTATCTTGACCCATGAATTTTCAGTTTTCACTCCTTCAGTTCTCTTCACCACACCACAGTTGGGGAACAGACTAAGCATCTTGGTGGGTGATTAACTTCCAACCAGGGTCAACCCTACTCAGTGATTCTTTAAAATTCTCAATAATAAAGAACTAAGGCATACATACGTTCAGTGCTAACTACATAGGAACTAGAAAAAAACAAAAATAACAACACAAACCAAAATCCCCACCAAAACCCAACCAATAAACCTTAAACAAAAAAAATAACCCCCCAAAAAACAACTAACCAAGAAAAAAAAAAGAAAAAAACAAAAATGAAAACAAAAAAACCTCCTGGTCTGCATAAGAAAACCTTGTCAAAATCACTGATAATGTCACAGATTCTATTAGGTAACAAGTAACTTCTCCTGCAGGATAGAAAAAGCCTGCTAGAGGATGATATATTATCACATGTAAATTCTACATGACTTTGAAAAGTTATGAGCAAGGACAGGTTCTAAAAACAATGGGCAATTCAACTTGTTTAATTATTTGAGAACTTTATTGATTAAGGCACAAAGACAAGTCGGACATTTCTGAAGAAAAGTGACCCATATATTTGTACAGGTCTGTCAGATGCTGAGCTCTTTGCTTGTATTTATCTCATTCTATTGCAGAGTCATAAATGATTCCCACTGTGTATGGCCAAAATCACTTGTCACAGACTTAGATTAGCTAAACAAATATAATCTAAAAGGTGTTTTTCATTTATGTGTTTGACTACATCAATAAATCCAAAATGCACTAGAACACTCCAGAGGTATTTAAATCGTAGTATTTTTCCTTTCTAAAGTTTTCTATCTCTAGAGGGTGATTTACCTCATCTTAAAATGACCATCTAGGATAGGTGGGTTAAACAGACCTCTAAAAATGTGGAAGTGCAGACTCCTCTTTTGTGACTACAAGGGAAACTGTCAAAGGTGGAAACTAACTTCTCTGCTTTGTTTCTCCTGCTGTAAATAATTCCTGCAGGAAACATTTGAAGATTTCCTAAAGGACCATCCTCCAACCAAGTTTGGTGTTCCATAAGCATCGAAATTTCCTCCAGGAGTTTGATGATTTTACTGAAATATGTATTGAAATTTAAAAATAAAATAACAATAAATGTTTCAAAAACAACAGCAAAGTTTCATTTCTTAATTGAAAGTTAATATTTTGATTTCTCATTTCTTCAAACCAAAACTTTGTGCTTTTCTTTCACATTATAAATTAGAGAATCATAGGATCACAGTATAATACAGGCTAGAAGGGACCTCAGGACATTTATAGAACAACCTTTTTCTTCAACCAGAATCCCCAAGAGACCTGACCAAGTTTCTCACAGCTTCATATAGTCAGACCTAAAATCCTCCAGAGGTGGGGACTATGCAGCCTCTCTGGGTTACCAGTGGCAGTGCTCAACTGTCCTCATGGGGAAAATATTTCTCGAGTTTATACCTCTACTGCTTCAATTTCTACCCATTGTCTCTTCTCCCCAGTGCTGTGAAGAGCTCAGCTACAGCTCCTAGAGAGCTTCTCCTCACTCACTGAGGGCTCCTGTTAGGTCCTTCCAAAACTGTCTCTGTTTTGGGCTGAACAAATCCAGCTTTCCCAGCTTCTCCTGACAAGTGTGCCTGTTCCCATCATCTTCATGTCCTCCAATGAACTCTCTCCAGTTTTACAGTGCCTTCTTTATATTGGGCACTGTGTCTATGACCCAAGAAGTGTGGGATAGAGGAGAATAGTTCCTTCCCTGTATCTCCTGGCTCTGCACTGTTATTACAGTCCAGGTTGCTGCTAACCTCTTTGCTTCCAGGGAACCCTATGGGCCCACGTTCAGCCCGGATGCCCAGCAGGACCCTCAAAGGCTGTCCTGAACAGTTGCTTTCCAGGCAGTCAGTGGCCAGCCTGTGCTGTTGCAGGGGTTTGTCCTGCCCAGGTGAGAAATTCCTATTTTGTCTTTACTGATGTTCTTTAGGTTCCTGCTTTCTCACTCCTCTAGCATGTCTTGGATCCTTTTGAATGGCACTGGAGCCCTGGAGTCCGTCTACTAGTCCTGTTAGAGTAATGTCATCTGCAAATGTGATGGGAATGCACTCTGATCCTTCACAAAGAAATTAAAAAGGATGTCCCAAGACAAAACTCTGTGGTAGTGCACTTGTTATCAAGCTCCAGGTAGAGAATGTCCCATTAATCACCAACCTCTGAACATGATCATAAAATAATTTTTTTAATTGATCTGGTTGTCCACGCATTCAGACTGTAAAAGCACAAATTGGAAATAGGAATATTGTGGGATACACTATTGAATCACCTCCTGCTCCTTCATTTTTCCAGAAATCATAATATATACTTTAGAAGACAAAAACAGAAAGATTTTGACTTTTTCAAATAATATTATTTTTCTACAGTTCAAAATGTTTCTGTCTTTTAATTTCATGTAAAACTGACAATATGTGCACACTGAATTGGAACTGAATTCTGGGTTTCAACCAGACACACTTAATACTGGTGTTTTTGCTGCTCTGTGGGACAGTTCTAATTACCCAGGTAAGGTACACTGGGAAATCTTTCTTTCTTTCTAACAATGTGTCATCAACAAAGCACAGATTGCAACATTATTACTTGTACTGGAGTTTTACTCATATCAATGAATGGTTTGATTAATTTTATTGTTCCAATTTTTTGTTTCTGAACTGCTGCCATTCTCAGTAAGACTGGGCTCATCCAGGCTCTGACCACTAATTTCCTCTGCATTATAGATGAGGCAATAAATGGTGGGACTATAAAGTATTTAGGGTGTTACTCCCCTTACTTGACTTTCCATGTAATTTATTTACCATTTTACAGCGGGGTGGCAGATGCTCACACGCTCTTGCTGTGTGCCTTACACGGTTGTGCGTTAAGGCATAATTGCTATTTAGTAACTCTGTTGAGACCTGATGCCTTCTTTACAGAGCCTTAAAAACTTGTGTTTTGAAGAACATAAGTCCCTACAGTATAAATAGTTGAGGCTGGTGCTCTTAAAAGAATAGAAGCCATTAGCCAGACAGACTGTGGTTTATGACACAGAGCATTGATTATTAACATTACTAAAACTTTTTGTCAAGCATCGTAAAGGTTTCAGAGATACATAAAATCCTAGAGATTTCAGAGTAAGTTGATATCGGTTTGAAATACCTGTGAAATAAGTAAATGCATTAGCTATTCAATACAAGGAGGAAGAGTTGAAGGAGTTGTACACAGATGAAGGTAAGGCCACGTCCACCCATAATGAAATGTGTGAAGTTGTTGAACCAAACACTGGTTGGAAAAAAAAAGCAAATATACTCCATGGCTGTACTGAACTTCAGGGCTGCCCTGGGGCAGACACTGGACCAAGAATTTCTCCACTGTCTTATATAACTTGAACTTCTTTTTTCGCTTCTTCATTTCACTACTCACTAAATATTTAAATATTCTTTTAACATAACAACAGCAGGAGATGGAGCACAGCTCAGAGAAGGCTGGTTTCAGAATCAGAGTCAGTAAAAACACACTAGAAGAGTTCTGATGATATTTAACCTTGGTGAGGGCCAGTGCTGGATCACAGCTTGACTTTATCCTGTCTGGATCTCTCTGAGGATACAGGCCCCTCTATCCTCTATGTTTTGTACTCTTGTGGAGTACTACTTCAAGTACAAGTTCAGGGATATGTTGCAGTGTGCACAGTATTCACAATAAGTAGCATCCTTTCAAAATAATTTATTAGGTTGGGGGAGCTGTTGTTTATCAATCACTGGCCACTGCTGACCTCTTGTTTGTAATTCAAAGGCGGCTGAGCTGATAGGTTGGTAAACTCTTTATTTCTCTGGCTGATCTTGGTTCTACAAAGGTCAAGACATAATCTTTTTGTAAGCTCATATCACTTTACCTGCACTGGATAAAAGTAGATTGCAGAATGATTCAAATACTGATTTGCCATCAAGTTTGCCATGTAGTTTTTGAAGACACTTGCTGTTTATTTAGTTTCTTCAAGTCAACAAATGGATCCTGTTAGGGAGTACAAATATCCTCACCTCTCAGGCATTCTTATCAGGGAAAAAAAAAATTGTATGTCTTACTCCTTTCAGAGTTCAGGTTCTTTAATTAGCATGTTTGTGGGACACCAAAACCCTTGAGTTCTGCCTAAACCCTGTGCTCCAAAATTTAGTGTTCTCTCTATGGGTTAAGGGTAAATCTGATGAAAGCCCTGGTGAGCTCTGATCATCAGTGTTAGTGGGTCTGCAAAGGGATTTTACTTATAGAAGTGAAGAATGTAACTTTCCACACCAGTGATATGCTCTGCTGATTTCTCATATTCCTCTTGTAATTTTCTTCCTAACAATGTTTACTTCCTTCTGAAGATAAAGGCTTTGGGGAATTTTCTGAAACTGTGAAATCCCATTCCTTTGTCAGAAGCATTTCTTTTATAATGATAAACTTTATTTATCCATTGCTTCAAAACATGTTTATTTCAGTTTTTTCTGTTTGGACTATATTTTCTATTTATTAGACCAGACAATTAAATTGATATAAATCCTTTTATAGTTATATTAGTAGGTAATATCTTCTTCTCCAGTTCCTACCTATTCAACACTGTCAGCACAATCTTGCTTTCACTTACAAACTACTGACAAATATGCTAAGAGCTGGCAATGCAGAACTAGCAGAGGAAAAGAAAAACATCAGAAAATTTCCTTGCGATAATTACAAGACACTAATTTGCCCCTGGGAAATAAACTTTACAAGGATATTCTTTTTGTGTGTGTGTGTGTGTGTGTGTCTTAGATTAAGCTGAGCGAAACTGTGTTTCCTAAATTTTTTAAAACTTTTACATCCGGGAAAATAATAAGAAAATATTTACCTCATAGATATGCCTCATAGACTTTCTGTAGAAAAGAGAAAAAGGAAATAGAAAGAAAAAGGGAAAATAAAAATATAAATAAATTTTAAAAAAAGAGAAAGAAGAAGAAAAATATTTCCATAAAGCAGTTAATGGTTTACTTAACAAAGGAACATGCTGACTTAAGAAAAGCCTGAAATCTTGTGATTAGTGATTTAATCATCTTGGAAAATGAAAGATGTGGATTTGACTCCTTTTGAGCTTACATAGGAGTTGATTTTAGTTCTCTGGCCTTCTGTGCAAGTGACACATAAAGATATCTTTTTGAATATGACAGGACTTAATTTCCATTAAAACAAAACAAAACTTCCTTTAAAGTAAAACATTTTTCTAGAAAGGGCTTAACCAAATGGCCTTTTGGGACCTTTAGGCTTCTTGTCATTATCTGAGTCACAGCTAAGTCTAAAGGCTATATACAATCAAGTAAAGGTGTGGAGTTTCAGAGGCAACTTGTTCTCAGCATTCCTTGTAGAAACATAGGTTAAATAACTCGGGCTCTGCCTGATGGACCACAGGCCCACCACAGTAGGTTGTTCTTGTAGGAGATGAGAGATGGGTTAGCAACTTTACCATCAACATCACAGGAACACTGTACACCAGCCAAGTAATGTTTTTATGGCTTTTTCTACAACTTCAGAGTTGCTTCACATCACAGGATGAAGCAAGAGCTTCAGAGCCCAGGCCTGTCCTGACCCTTAAGAAAAGTCCTACTCATATTTCATGCTGTTATTGCAAAGTATGTTTGTTGAAATAACTGGTGGTGATCCAGATGTTCACAAAGATCAGCAAGACCAAGACTGACTGTTATCTATCATTCCTTGTGACTCCATGTTGGTTTTAAATTTTTTTGAGGATGTAGCCATGCCTAGGAAATTTAATGAGTGTGATCAAATGTTTATTTTTTTGCAGAAGTTAGTGGTTGTGTTTCTGTTGTTTCCTGTTTTGAATATTCTTTCTGCTTACATTTTAGTATCTGATTTAGGGGTCTAATTAGGATCTAACTGCCTCCTCTGAACACCCTTTATCATCTGTAGGAAAAAAGTAGATGGTTCATCCTGGATTAATTCCGTGTAACTAGGGCAGCTTAATTGATGGATTTGCAATCTTTTGAACAGAGAGAGAGAGAGCTAAGCTGTGCCTTCAGCAGGCTCTCTCTCTGGAAGTGTCAGCCTTCCTCTACTGAAGGACAAAAGGAGCTTGAGGGGACCGGCCTCTGAAGACACTAAGTTTGATTTTCCTTAATTTAGTCAATGTGATTAAATCTGATCATGTGTGAGTTTTATTTTCATTTGGACTTCTAGTACAACTTTTGTTTTATTTATTCAGAACTGGTTCCTTGGGAAAACATTTTGGTTTTGTGCTGTTTTGAATACTAAGCTGTCCTAAAGCCTGCCCACCAAGGACTCCACACATTTACCTTTGCCATTAACAGAGGTGCAAAGAGAGGGGTCAGAGCATCTCTGAGAGGTCCTGGGAGTGACAACCCGAACGGTTATCCTGGGCACAATCAAAAATTAAAATTTAGCACAGAGCTAGGCCAAGAGGGCTATAACTTCTCTGTCACTCTGTTAGAAATTGCTGTTCTTCACATAAATTGTTTTTGTCACGGTGTATTTCTGAAGTGCAATTGGAATTCACATACAGTTGAATGCAATTACCTCAGAAGTCAAATACTTAAAAAATATCTCCCTTGGGAAGATACTCCCAGACTTACCTGTTTATGATGAGAAGCTAGACCCTAATTCTCTCCACCCTTACACACACACACACATCTAGGTTAAAACTCCAGTCCTTTTAATGTCTATTGAAGGTCATTTTAGTAGTTTAGGTTGTTGATGCAGCAGTCTTTACAGTCCCACTAATATCCTAAAACTCAACATCCAGCCCTGGTAGTCTGGAACTCCCCCCAAAAAACTGAGTTTTGGGGCAAAGCTTTCATTTCTGTTTGCAGCAAATGTAAATCAGACAAATTCTTCACTGTCATTATGGTGCAGAGAAATGTATTCAGGATAGTTGTGAGGAGCCATGTGCCTGTGTGGTGGCTGCTCTCATCAGATTCCCAGCACTGGTTTCTATACTATGTCACAGTCACAGGCAGCCTCCATCCTTCAGTCTGCTGTGTCCACCCACCAAATTTATCCCTCCTGTTTCATTTTCAGGGACAAATATGGAATGAATGTTAAGTGGATTTTATAAGTGACGTCATCTTCCTTTATACTTGTGAGAACATTTCTTCTCTATGGCTCAATTCAAATATGTTACCTTCAAGATCAAGGAGTGCCCTTATGTTTGGGGCACAGAAATGATCATCATTTCAAGAGCTGTTCAGAAAGGGAAATGATTGTACTGCCTTGGAAAAATTTCCAGCATGCAACATTTTCCATTTAATTCTATCTTTCAACCTTCATCTCTACCTATATCTCTAGTCCTAGCCCTGTCTTTATGTGTCTTTATGTCTTTGCCTCTTTACTTCTCTCAAGAAAATATATAGAAATGTATATGTATATTTGCCAAGTGGTAATTAAAAGAAGATTGTAGATCAGGTGTAGTCATGCCACCAAATTCTTTAGTTATTTCTCTAGTTGTTTTTATATATCTATATTTTTTAAATGGGCTATGCATTTTGCAACTAAGAATTTTTTTTGTTTTCAGAAATATTAAAAAAGATATTTGAAGTTTTTTTGGTTACTTAGAGGTTTTTTAACTGGAAAATTATCAAGTCCATTTATGGCCTTAAAATATTGTATTCAATGAAATGACAGTTTTCAACCAGAAAAAACTTTTCTCGAAAGTATCACCAGTAGTTCTATAGTTTTTTTCAAGAAAAAGTTGTAGAAGACCCTGGTAGATTGGTCATGGTGGATCCTAGTAAATCTTCCAGAATATCTGCATAACCACGAATGTGACAAGAATAGGAATTCCTATTGCACCAGTCTTAGAGAAGCTGAGATTGCAACCCAGCTACTGATATGAGGGTGACACTTTTCTATCTAGATCTTCTTTCTTTTAAAGAGAATAAGCTGTATTTTTTGTCTTTGTTGTGTTTGTTTCCTAAGAAGAGGCTGTTGCATTAGTCTATTAACTGCAAATGGAAGAAAACTGTTTCTTCATATACATGATGTAAATATATTATAGTTATTTTTTTTAGATGAAGAATATCATGTGGCAAGTTTTGTATTGCTGTAATTGCTTTATAAATATGATAAAAAATAATAGTTTTAGATCAAATGAGGAAAATACCTCTCTTTCTGGTACAAACTAGAAGCAAGGAAGAAAAAATTACATATTACTTGACAACTCTGATCATAATGAGAACTAGTCTTGTATTACAAGTTCATCATCTTGACTTAAATTTGTTTTACAACTTTCATAATGCATTCCTTTACTCATATCTTCATTCCTTTCCTTCTTCCTTTTTTTTTTTTTAAATTTTTCTTCCCTGGGGATTTGCAGTTCTATATTACACTCTTGGGTTCTGTCAGGCTCTTCCTAAGGCTTATCGTTGTAGACCTTCATCTTTCCTTCCTTTAACTTTTGCCTCTCTTAATACTAGGGAAGTTGCAGCTTATTTATTAATTTATCATGCATAGCATAAAGACACTTCATCCAATCAGCACAAAGACTGAGTATCCTGTTGGAGAGGATAATATTTCTAAGAGAGGATACATAATCCCTCAAACATACAATACACTGTAAAAGAAATGTTCAAGGCGACAGCCAGAGGGAAGTGTGTGGTGTTTCAGAGCTGCCCTGAAGAGTAGCTCTTCAGTGTGCTCTGAACTCATGTTCTATGTCCAAGTTTTGGGAAAAGGTAAAGAAAGTGGTTAAATCTTATGCGATTGGAGGTTTGAACTCCAAATATTCTCTGATAAGAAGGGAAAAAGGAAACACACTGAGTTCTTTTTTATAAGAAATGAACTGCTTTGCAGAAATAATCAAGCTGAGAGCTGCGTGGTTCAAAGGCAATTTTAGTCACTCATAAGCAATATTCTCTGTAGTAACTGAGTGATAGTGAAGAATGAACTTCTTAGTGTGTGGCCATGACAAGCATAGTACACACAGGAAAAGAGCGTTAACGATAGCCAATTGATTAAGAAACCTATGTTTAATTAAAAAAAAATTAACTCTTCGCTTGCTAAGTACTGAGGTAAACTGAGAGTATAGGAACATAACTTCAAAGAAAGTTCTAGGCATATTTTACTCAGTAAAGACGAGGGGTATAGCTTTTGTCTACCTTGTCCCATTGTAAATCTTAGGTCAGTGAGGTTACACTGCTATAAATGTGGTAAAATCAAGAGCTCTCTCCCTTGCATTTTCACATGACATTCTTATTAAAGTCTAGGTTTTATGATATAAATTTCAGAAGCAAGGTGTTTTATGAGAACTGAATCTGATTTTATGCATATTCTCACCTGTGTAAGTCCTGAGATCCTTGTAGTGTACCTGACTTTGTGTACCACCTGACGGTTATAGGAAGAAAAGGAAAATCACATATAAATAACTCTGCATAGAGACGAATGGTCATCCTGAAATGGAGACTGATTCTTAGCAATTTAAACCCAGATATTTTTACTGGCTATTGCTTCTTCCTGAAGATCCACGTCTCTATATCCTCATTTTACTTTATCAGGATAGAGAGGATATGAATGTACTGCATTTATTCATTTAACTGTTTAGACACAGACATTCCTGAATTGCATTTGGATTTTAAACTGATCTGATTAGTTTTTTTAATTACTTTATGCCTTCAGCATGGTTCTTAATCACAATGGTTCCAATAAAATGTTAAAGAAATTCCTGGAAGTTAACCTCTCTATGATTAGAAATAAAAAATCATGATGTTGGGATGGACTTCAATCAGAAGTGAAATCACAGCACAACATTTTTATGAAAACAAAACATTTTGTGTAATAAATTAATAGAAACTTTCCTTTTATATTTACCAGTGAAGTTTAACCATGTAGATTTTAGGCACTGTTTTAAAAGGGAACTAATATCATATTTAAAAGGGATCTTAGAGCTACTCAATAATGTGACAGGTTGTGATGGATTTAATTACAAATTCAAGCTTTAGAATAATAAACTGCAAAGCTACCCACATTAGCTGGGAAGAGCATATGTATCCATAATGTGTTCATAGTTACTCTAGACCTTCAATTTGTACTCATTTTCTTAGAACAGTGTTATCCTTTCAGGTTTTTACTAGGGCATAAACAGAGGTACCAAAATATCGGAAGAAACTTTATACCTGAATTCCAAGTCTGATCTGGACTTGTGTTTTAAAATTGGCTTATAAGCCTCCCTTATGCTACAAAGAGTCCTGTTTTTCCTGTGGGCTGATCACTAAAGTTTTGCAACTGCCTTTTCTTGACAATAATGGAAGATAATAAGGATGCTATTAGAAGAGTCCCTGAAGTTATAAATAGCAAAAAGCACGGAAGCCTGAAAAGATGGCAACATAAGCAGTATAAAACAGTATGTGGTGTGAACAGCCCACAAATGTCAGACTCTGCGACTTTGTGCTGAAAACAACAAAATTCAAACTAGGAGAAATACTCCTTCTGCAGATATCATATTTTGAAAGGTTTTCCAATATCAGAAAACCAAAAAAAATCACAGTTAAGAGAAAAATATGCTATATTTGCCTGTACTCTCAAGAATGTTCATTTTGGTAGATATATTTTGTTGCAGTGATGATGATCTTTGTGGCAGGTATTAAGCTACTACGGCCAGGTCTGTATTCAAAAAAAAAAAAAAAAAAAGAAAAAAAAAGAGATGAGGTCTTTTCAAAGTAAGAGCACTAGCATCCAGGAAGCAGTAGTCATTGGGGTTGGTAATTCAAAGCCCAAGGGCACAGTCAAACATAACATAACTCCAGATGTGGCTAATAAAAAAAAAATTAAAAAATATATATCTGGGCATAAGAGATTCTTTTACCTCTTTGACTATCTGTTCACCAGATAAAGCTGAGACAGCAGTATAAGGAGATTGTATACTACAAGAACCATAGAGATATTTTGTGATAAAACAGTGTTTCATTGAAAAATATGAATTGGATGAATTGGTGGAGCATAAAATATTTCTCTGAAAACCTCCTGAGCTTTAAGTGAGCAAACATTCACCAAAAGCACAGTAAAGCTCCACATAACTCTGTCCAGATTCCTAGTGTATTATTCCTTGTATAGCAGTTCTGGGACACCTAATACACTAATGCTAAGCACATTGTCTGTGTTCTCAACATTGCTGGCTCTACCTGGCATTAAACCTATTATGTTTGGGGAGCAAACCCAGTTCTGACAATAAACCCAGTTCCTGTCATGGAACCTGAAAATGTCTGATTTACAGTTTAGAGTCAGCCTGCATGCAAGTTTTCTTTCAAATTGTAGACCAGATGAATTGTGGTACCTCTGTTCCCTGCATCATGCACATTTCCTGAAGTGCAGGCTCAAGAGGATGACTTTCAGGACAGGCAGCCACTGCAAAGGGCAGAGACAGAAGTCCTGGGACTTGCAGCTCTACCCAGATATCAATTCTGGCCCTGTGGAAGGGATGCTCTGAAAAGACCAATGAAGCAACAGTAATTTAGGGTAAACAGTCCCTAAGGGTTCATAATTTAGGACTAAGGCATTCAGCTTTGGCAGTATGACTGCATTTTAATAACTGTTCTCTGAGGTAGAGGGCTGGCTCCTCTGGACAGCCATGAAGCTATTTGCCTGCGCTGGTTTAGGCTGGGATAGGATTACTTTTCCTCATAGTAGCTAGTACATGGATGTGGTTTGGATTTGTGCTGGAAACAGTGTTGCTAATGCAGAGACCTTACCTTACTGCTGAGCAGTGCTTGCAGAGCATCAAGAACTTTTCTGTTCCTCACCCCACCCTATCAGTGAGCAAGCTGGAGTTGCATGAGGAGTTGGGAGGGTGCAGCATAGCTGACCCCAATTGACTCAAGGAATATTGCAGACAGAATATGGCATCATGATCATCAATAAAAAGCTGGTCAAAGAGAGAGAAGGGAGGGATGTTGGGAATTAAGTCATTGGTCCTCCCAAGTAACACGTGATGGAGCCCTGCTTTCCTGGAGATGGCTAAACACCTGCCTGCTCATGGGAAGCAGTGAATTAATTCCTGGTTTTGTTTTGCTTGTGCATGGAGCTTTTACTTTACCTATTAAACTGTCTTTATCTCAATCCAGGAATTTCCTCGCTTTTAATTTTCAAGTTCTTTCTGCCATTCCATCAGGGGGGAGTGAGTGAGCAGGTTTGTGGGGCTGAGCAGCTGGCTGGGGTTAAATCCCATGAAAGCCCCTCATGCTCACATTTGTTTAACACTACGTCTAGTTGCTCACTTCCAACTATATTCTTCAGCAGAATAAATAATGTTTGAATTCCCCAGGTTAAAAGATAAAGCAGGTGGTTTTCCCGTCAACTGCACTTGTCATATGTTTGCTATAGGGTAATAAGTATTCTTACATCTCAGACTCCATCTAGCACTCCTAGAAAAAATACTTCATAAAGGTAAAATTCTTCTGGCAAACACAAGTTACAGGCATGGCTCTATCTTTCTCTGCCTTTTTCTATGCATGAGTTTTGTGCTGAGGTTGATTGCATAGAAACAGATCAGGTTAAATCAGCTCAGTCCTACTATCCTGAATGAAAAGGGGTTTTATTCTCGAAAACCAATCTGTTACCTACCCTTATTATAAGTTTGATATCACCTAACTTCAGCTATTTAAAATAGTGCGGCAGATGTAGTATAAACTTATTTTCTAGGGTCCATCTAGAGGCTATATTACAAGCTTAGGCTAGCCATTTTTTCTCTCAAACATTTTAGGCCCATCCTTAAGAACAGGCTTGTTCTCTTTGTTTTAAAATTTAATCTCTCATGGAATATTCATGAGTTCATTGGACAGTCAAGAAGCAAAGCAGCATGCAGTACTAAGCAGAGGAGGACCATGTAGAGGAACCTGCTCCCACAAAGCTTTGTTTAAGCCCTGCTATGTGGACTGCTGGGGACCTTCGTCAGTGGGTCGTCTTTGCATTATTACTCTGTCCAGGGCTGAGAACAATTCCTGGAGAATTTTCTGCTGAACACACAGCTGGAAATACAATTTTCATTCTGTACAAGTTTGCTTTTCCAAGGTATTTCATTAATTTTTTTCTGTTGTTTTCCACACTATCACCTCTCTGCAGCTTGTATCAATTATAGTGATTCACAAGAAAAGCTCTGTGAAGTTCCAAGCAGGACATGTGCTCTTACAAGAGATTTAGAGCAGGATTTCTCTGATAACTGTATTTCCCTGTTGACATAATTGAGATTTAAAGTTAGATAGGAGTATACCAAGTGAATTATGAAAATTAATAGATTTGTTCAAAAGCTTGCCTTTTATATCAAGATATTAGTAATATTTAATTTTTACTTGGAATTCTGTTTCAGCATAATTCTCCTGCAAAAGAACATATTCTTCAGCAAATATTGTGACCTGGGAATCTGAATATCAGCAAGAACTAAACAATGTATGATAATGATCCCTTTTGCCTTCATTTTAGGTGCTATGCAAAAATATATGTAACACATAATAGAACAGGAAGTTGTTTATTTACTTTAAGGGTTCCTTGTGAAGGGTTTCATTACACATCATAGAATCAATAACAGCCAGTTCCGCAGAGCTAAGCATGGCACGCAATTTAAGACAATCATGCATGGTCAAATGAAATATTCTTGAAGGCTATTTATATAAAATTTCCTTTACATAATGGAAAGGGACTTAAATGTTTGAAAGTTTTCCAAGAGCAGATAAATTATGTTTTTCTGGGATTAGGCAAAGTATCAGGAAAC
>NW_020956492.1:98210-103740 GCF_003031625.1 Empidonax traillii
TTCCGCAGAGCTAAGCATGGCACGCAATTTAAGACAATCATGCATGGTCAAATGAAATATTCTTGAAGGCTATTTATATAAAATTTCCTTTACATAATGGAAAGGGACTTAAATGTTTGAAAGTTTTCCAAGAGCAGATAAATTATGTTTTTCTGGGATTAGGCAAAGTATCAGGAAACCTCATAATCAGTAACTCAATTTGCCATTTCTCAGAATTAATCCTTTTCTTAATGACTTTTTCCCCCTTGCATTGATATGGAGTCTAGACTGCAAAGTCAAAGAAATGTGTTGTTTCCATACTGTAAATAATAATGTGAAAATAATTCAGAATGGCTGAAGTCAGAGGCGCTACCACAAACTGAGGCAGACCTTGGCTATCTTAATTATTTTTAAATACTCTTTCTTTGGTGTCAGGGGACAAAGGGAGAGCACACCAGCAGTTAAATTTCCATACAGTGGTTTAGTGATCTTTTGATGAGGCAGAAATGCTGGATAAAACAGATTTGTTGGTTCTGCATGAGATTACTGAGAATTTTTACAGCTGAAAGTAAATCTATGTGCAAAGAAATTTATAGTCACTATCTCAGTTTTGGTAAGACAGAATAGGAACGGGGTGTTTTGCCACATAAAAACTTCCGAGGAGATCTGTATATTGGGCAGCATTAGTCCTTGCTTTGGAATCAGCTATTGGGTTCCTCAAAGCTCTGAGCACAGTGCTGGCATAGTTTGTGTTACATAGTTGTCTATAGATAAGATAAGCACTGAATGACAGTTGCCACGTAAACACAGTAAGGGAGTTTGTTTGTTTGGTGTTTTGTTTGTGGATTTTTTTAGGATCTTCATAAAAGCAAGAAAAATATCAGGTACCTACATGGATCTAGACCACTGCTACTGAAAGTAACAAAAAAAATCCAATAAAAAAACCAGAAACAAACAAACAAACAAAACCCCAAACAAAACAAAACAAACCTCAAAAAACCCAAAAGAATTAAACCCTCAATTCCCTGGTAGGGGAGTACCACCTGGAAAAGCTCAGGGGAACAGAAAGACAGGAAAAAAAAAAAAGCAAGATTTTTTTTTTTTAATTAACAGATATTTACAATACTAGTAGCTTAAAAAAAAATAGAATCCTTCTTCTGTAAAGGCTCCTTGTCCTCTGTCCACGGAGACAGGTATATTTTTTAATTATTGGTAATTTGGTCCCCAAACTAATTTTAGAGTGATATAAATTACTAGGACATTTATGAGAAAAATGGGTTTTCAAATTTTGTAAATATACCTCTTTTTTTTTTTTTTTTTTTAATAACAAGAGTCCAAACATCTTATTCTGACAGTTATAATGCAATATTTAAGTTTGTTTTGAAATGTGATTTTTAAGTTTTTAAATTGAAAGAAAGCAATTTCTCAGCATTTCCAAGACAAATGAATTAATAACTTTAGACTGATCCAGCGGCAGTTTATTTTTGCTTATTTTATTTCAGAATTATGTGAATAAACTACGTTCCCCCACTCAAAATGACATATAAATTGCATTTCATTTTGAGCAAAGTCAATTTATATTTTTGTGATATTTCAACTACTGGAGCTCTCAGGAATTTCTGCCTTGACCCAGGGTCCCTTCACTTTTCAAGGTCCCAGACTGCAAAAAATCCAAGTAAATTCCAGTGAAACACAGCTATTAGCTCAGCAGAAGTTTGCTGAACTTAAGTTGTTTTGAATTAACTGTATTTGGCAGGCAAAACTCTAATTTCACCACCTTTGGGACTACTCTTTGATACCAGTTTTTACAAGAAAAGGCTGCTTGTAAATCTTTCTGTCAGCAAAGGAAAAGACTAGTATCATTTACTTTTAAGATGTAGAGAATTTAAGTGTTGCTTGAAGTTACCCTTGCACCCTTTTTTCCTCGCTTTTTTAAAGGTATGATAGAACAGCTCCTCCAAACAGCATTTCATGGATGAAAATCAACAGCACAAGAATCATTAGGTAATTAAGGGTAGAGAGATCTTTGACCCTGGCACAAAACCTGGCTGTTTTTCATTAAAAATGAAAAGTGGTCAATGTTCTTTGCATGCTCTACCATGGAGCCACTCCAAAGAAGTAATTAGGCCTCAGTGGTACTTTTGTCAAATCTTCCACATTTATGACAGCTTGTTTTATGGATCTGGCTATAGAAAAAGGATTTTGTCTCACTTACATTAATGGACTTTTAGCCTTTCTAAACACTAATGTATTTTTCCCATTGTGCACCAGTCCTTCCTAAGTAATGTGAGTACTATAGAAATGAAAACGTACAATCATGTGGATGTTCATGAGCTAAAATTTCACCAGCTACTAGATTTAACGTATACTGTATTAGATAGTTGCCTGCTAACTAAGTTCCTTCACTGAGTGTGAGAAATTAGATAAAGCAAATAACTAAATTTTTCAGTGATTTATTTGACATCTTATACAGGTCATTTTTACTGCTGGCTTTCTCCCTTTTTATTTTGGTTTTCGCACATCTGAGACAGCAAAGAAAACATTTAAAGTAAATGGAAAATAGAAGCTACGACTTAAATAGGAGTTTTTGCATTTGTAAATATGAAACATCTGGGAATCTCACATTTAAGGTAAGACTGGGGTGCAAGAGATCTTGGCTTAGTTTCTATTTGCACCACAGGCTCATATTGTATATGCCAGGTTTTCCCACTGCAGCCTTTCTTCTAGATTTTGATTGGCAGCAACAAATTGTTTCAAACTTGAGGAGAATAATACAAAAACTCCTGAGTGAGTTATACTAAACTTCTTGGTGTCCTGGGAGATAATTTTTTGCACTCACAAAGGTGAATAAAGTAGATTAAAAAGCAATTTTAATTAAAGAGGTAAAGGAAACACAACACAGATGAACATGGTAATGTTATACAATTCTTGAAGCATGATATTTGAAAGTGTCTTCTCTACAGAAAAACTTACACTTCATGCTACACCTAATACCACTTTTTGTCTTTCTGCTCACTTTCAAAAGCCATGCCTTGTATCACACTTGTACTTCACAGACTAACTAAGGTAATTTTGGCAGCTTTGCTTGC
This sequence comes from Empidonax traillii, assembly GCF_003031625.1. Lineage (NCBI taxonomy): Eukaryota > Metazoa > Chordata > Aves > Passeriformes > Tyrannidae > Empidonax > Empidonax traillii. The sequence continues at coordinate 101,279 of NW_020956492.1, forward strand.
AGTTTTCAGTTCTCAGCAGAAGTGGTGCAGAGTTGTGAGCAAATCACAGTATCTCTAGCTCACAAAAAAAAATCCTAAACGTTTTCTTATCTCTTTCTCATAAAGGTTGCATATGATCTCCTTCCCTTTTACTTTCTTTTCCCAATATTTATCCTTTGTGCTTTGGTTGTGGAAGTAAAAGCCAACCACAGGCACATTCAGAGCCACCCAGTATACTTCAGCTCTACAAGCCTTTACCTTTACCATACAGTGACTTCTTTGCACATCCAAGTGCCTCTTGGCTGTTACATCTCTCCATGTGCATAATAAACATGGTTTAGTTTGCTCATCAGTCTTTTTTTCCCCTCTTTCTCCTTTACTCCTCCAGATATCAACAGAATGATCTTTGCTTCCTGCACATCCCACCCCCAGATTTTTGGGTGAAGGCTTGTATTAGTTTCACTTTCTGTTTATGCTCAACATCAGCAGTATACAAGATCTTCTGCCCTAACCTTACACAGGTGGTTGATCTGGATACTTTGGTTGCCAACAAAACAGCTCAATTTTGCTCAAAGTTGCTGGATTTCACTTGTTCTTTGTGAAGGAGAGCACAGTGATTTGAGTTTTTACATACAGTAAAGGGAGGAGGAGGAAAATCAATGGTGAGACGAGGTTACTCGTGAAGGGGTTTCATCCTTTAGATAGCTTGCTGTTTCTAAACTGTAGTATTGTAATTCGTATTTCTCATTGACTAAAATGAATGTACAATCAGCTTAGAACACAATCAGGTCTCCTCAGCTCTGGACCTTTTGCAAGACAGAAGCCATTGCTGATTAAACTTTAGTCTCTTCGCCATGGCATAAGGTTAAGGCATTTTGTTACTTTTCTAGGGAATCACTGTGGGGTTTTTTTTAGGATAAGTGCCAATACATTCCTCATTCTAATGTTCAGGTAGGTTTTGATAACCATCTTTAGCATCCTGGATTTTTAAATCCTCAGAAAATGCAAGAGCCAGGGCAATTTTACTGCTGAAAGAGTTCTGGACTTGCCTGGTTCCAGCAGTCAGTTAGAGAGGATAGCAAAAGACCCTTTAAAATGAAGAGGCTCAGGATGTAACACAGCCATAATTCTGGGAGGACTGGCACAGATGAAGCATAAGAAGAGTGGAGGGAGAAAGGAGAAGTACTGTGTTTAAAGAAAAATATTGAGCTCTGGGCTAATGGGTATTTTAAGTAGTCTAGGGGAGTAGGATGGTTCAGCTCCTTCCGCTATGCAGGGCAAAGATCTAAGAGCATATCTCAAGCTGTCCTACATCTCTCTTCATGAAGGGCCAGGCACCTTCATTCGCCCTCATCTTCATTCAAAATCAGAAAAATGATTGCACCCTCAGGACTTGATTTCTCTACATCTTAATTCCACTTTTGTATTCTTCAGGGTTTCTGCCTGTTAACACTGCAGATGTTCTGGACAGAGTGTGATCCTTGTTATGTGATGTACGGAACATACCATAACATTTTCATAATAACCAAGGCTTCCATTGTTGCATTGCTATTTATTGCTAACCCAATTTAATGTTAGCTTGACCTGTGTATATGTTATTTTGTTCTGCATTTTGTTACTGAAATTCACCCTATTTTCAGATATATTCTGACCCAGCTCTTAGACCTTTTATTTATCTTATTCTCACTCTTTTTTTCAGCCTTATGTGTTAAATATTTATGCATTTCATCTTTATGTATGATTCATAATAATCTATCACAATTTCTCCGTGTGCTGAATTTAAATTCACCTGCATAGGTAATATATGGCAGTGGTAAAGTCTAGAACTGTGACTTGACATCTAGTAGGAAAATGGACAAATGAAAAGTTACCATTCTAAACCTTCCTTATCTCAATGAGTACATCCCTGAAGAACCAAATACAAAAAGCCTTAATTCCTTCATTTGTTGCAGCTGATTACTGACAGTATGGAAGGACAAAAAATAAAAAAAAAATTCAGCAAAATATCAGGGGGTTTGTTGTTCTTTACATTTTTTTGTGGAAAGAAAACAAATGTAAATATTTGCTTATATTTTGCGGGTTTCAGATACATTAAAATCAGAAATAAATTAGAATATTTTGTTTGTAATTAGCTAACAGATATAATCAGTGGTTGGGATTTCTATGGGCCCTGAAAGGTCCATATTCATGTTCTTACTGGTACCTAATCATAGGAGATCTCTGAATGTATTAAAATGATAAAAATAGAAAAATAACTAAAAATTGGTTTTGCATATAAGGAATTGGCTTTTCTTACAGGAAGACTGAGCATCACATAGCACACAAAACCTCCAGGTTCAAATCCCACAACAAAGGCAAAAGAACAAGAATTTAAATCTAATCTAGTTAATGTTAAGAGAAACCCCCCACTATTGAGCTAGTTCTGCTTTTTGAAAAAAATATCTTTTGTTGTTTTCCAAGAAAAAAAAAGTACTTGGAATTGA
>NW_020956492.1:104596-131893 GCF_003031625.1 Empidonax traillii
TGAGCATCACATAGCACACAAAACCTCCAGGTTCAAATCCCACAACAAAGGCAAAAGAACAAGAATTTAAATCTAATCTAGTTAATGTTAAGAGAAACCCCCCACTATTGAGCTAGTTCTGCTTTTTGAAAAAAATATCTTTTGTTGTTTTCCAAGAAAAAAAAAGTACTTGGAATTGATGTTACTTATTCAAAACAAGTTATAAACAAACTGGTTTTATATTGTGTTAGCCATCCAAGAAACATTAATAAATCTCAACGTGCTGAAAACAAGGAAAGGATTTCTAGTTTTATCATCTCTCAGACAACTGCAGTGCATATTGCAAACTAGCTGCTGCTTGACTTTATGCAAAGAAAATATCACTGCCTTATCAATACAGGTCCCATTTCTGGGAAAATCAAAACTCTATTCACAAAACACAAATGTACTAGCAGCTGCCGTTTTTATGATTTTCAACATAGAATAAGTTTTTAAAAGGAAATAATTCTTCCTTATTTCAAGGAAGATTTCTGCCTAAAAAAAATATAACCCTAGGATTATTGACATGATATAAATAATAAATACTTGATTTTCATCTAAAATAAGATGATTTATGTTATCTTCATAATTTTCAGAAGTGCATGTGTATGAATTGCACTGACAGAATTTATTTTATATACATTTTCATTAGTAGATGGTTTAATGTGTCATTAATGTAAACCAAGAGAAAGTTCTTGACACACCAAAAGTATAAATAAAATAAAATATAAGATTATAATGTATCTATGGCCTCATTACCACATAAAAAAAAAAAAAAATCTTCTCAACACCATGCTGGATTATGTCAACTGAAAGCTATTTTCTAGTACCTGAAGAACAAAGTTATGATATATGAAGATAATAATTAGATCTGAGAAGATCTATAACAATTATCTTTTTGATTGAAGATATAAATAGAATTTCATCTTTCTTTGTTGAAGAAAACAAACATTTTTATTGAGTGGGAAAACCTAAGGAATAAAATCCTTAGTAACAGAGTTATACAAAAAAGAAATACGTTTCATCAGAAAAACATTATTTCATCCAAATCAGAATATTATATGGGACAGAAACTTATCTGTATCAAGACAGAACTCTGAACCTTTTTACTTGGAAGACTATTTATTGTGTATAAACTAGATTTGGACTTAGTTTACGTCTGAACAAATAATTTTTTTCTGAACAAATCATTAATGTTGGTATTTAGGATATGGTGTAGTGACGAACATGGCAGTAGTATTTGAGGCCTTTTCCAACCTTAATTCCACAATTGTATGCTTAAAAAACAGTATTAGATCAGGCAGAATGTTTTGATTGAGCTTAAATGAAACAGTTTTGAAAAATTCCTTTGTTGCTATATTAAAATAAATAAATGTTCCAGTACAAAGTGAAACATTTTTCCCGGAAAGCTCTGATATTCAGTCAGTTCTTCTCTGTATATTTACATAGGTGTCTACTTACAATCTAGCAATAAATATCATAGGATATGAAAGTGCTTGCAAATGAAAGACTACAGCAGATGAAATGCACTCTACCTTTCGAGAGTAACCTCTTTGGATAAAGGCACACACCTCTTCTTGGGCAGGGCAAGTCAAGCACTTGCTACTTCATAAAAACAACTTGATCCATGTCCATACTGAGCTGGAAAGAACCATCTGGAAGCACTAAACATGGGAAAGGGGTCTCTCTATTTTCCTATATATTCTCAAATGGGACAAACTTTTAAGGCTACAGAGATTCTTGAAGTCTTCTCAAGAGTGTAATGTCCAATTGCTTTGCATTAGGTAAATGACTACTGTTACTCTCCTGATGAACTCTGTTTAAGTGGTGATAAGAAGGTCATGATTTTGAATTGGAGACACACTTGACTGAAAGAGCAACAAATTCTCCCATTTTTCCTGATTTTTTCTGGTGACTAGAATATTTGGTGCAGAAGAAGATAAGGATCTTAAATGTTCTTTAGTTGAAGGAAATCGGGAGTACAAGCTCCTATGTGCTATGAAAATTGCCAGATCACTGAACTAATGTTGAAGTGTTTAATATCCCAGTTTGGCTTCTCCTTTAGCAATCACCTCATTTGGAAAAAAAGGCCAAATCAGCCAACCAAGCATTAGCAACATCATAACCAAGGATGATCCTGTTATCACTTTCTTTGCTGAAGTTAAACAGACTTGTTAGGAGCTGCTTACCTTGTGAAAACAACAACTCACACTGACCACAAGAAGTACAGATTTGACTGGAAGGATAAAAAGAACATTTTGGAGGCCTTTCCACAGAAGTAAAACATGCTGTGGAATAAATGGTGAGTATAGTTAAACAATGTTACATTGCAATAATCTGTTGTTTCTTAATGATCAGATTTCCAATCTTGACACTCACTTGACTTTTAACAATCTGATCTTCACAGCACTGCTATTTTTAATTGTCTTTCACAGAATAAGTCTTTACTTTCATAAGGCAGACTACTTGTTACATGCATTTGTAAGTATACTCTTTAAATGTCAAACATACTTTTAATCGCTGTGGATTGGATATTGTCTGGCAAGAGAACAAAATGTTGTATTTGAGAAGCTCTAGGCCAAGACACAGTTTGATTCAAAAATATCCCTTTTTTTCAGAGGAAACATCAAGGTTTCTTTTCATACATGATTTCTTTGTATGAATAATTACTGTTACAGATCAGAAATTCACAGACACTAGATAAGAGCATAATCTCCATTCAAAAGAATTTAATATCAAAATAGCGGTTTAGTAACTAAATTAGGTAATTACAGCTTATCAGGTTGCACATCTCTGTCTACATATTCCTTTTTTCTTCACAGAGTGGTGTAAACCAGACCTCAATCCCACCTCTTACACACCTGCCTGCTTTTACCAGCTAATTCAAAGAATTTATTAAAATTCAAAAAGTTAAGCAGCAGCTGTGTAAGTATTTGCAGGGTCAAGCCCTTGTAGTTTAAATTGTTACTACATGTGTATCCAGAACCTAGCAATGGGGGGCCCTGAAGGCTTATTTGCATCTCCTTGGCAGAAAGCTGAGAGCAATTCTTTTGCAGTGCTCCAAACTCTACCTTAGAAACCCTTTGAGGAAAAGAAAAAAAGAAGGGTACAAGCCTTCCTGGAAAGAGAACATTTTTACTGTTGAGCTACATGAAAACTATTTCAAAAGAGCTTTTCAAGTAGTAAGTCTTTTACACTCTACCATTCAAAATACATTTCTTAGTTTGGTATTCATAGGAAAATTTTGGATTCTCCGTGTATAATTTTTCCTTTAATTGATATGAACTCATTTAAGATGATATTTTTTCCTCTTATATTTTACTGTCTATTTGTAAGCCAAATTAATTTTGCTAGCAGATGACAGCATATTTACATTTCATTAGTATTTTTTATCACTGTATTTTACTAGAAACGTATCTTCAGGATTGTAGGCTATGCAGAAACTAAGTAAACCCATGAAGATCCCCAAGAGTCTGTGTGGAGGAGCAGCTGAGAAAAGGCTGGGGTTATATACGAGTTGCAGAGACTTGGCTCTGAAAATATGTAATTTGGGAATTACTCAACCGCTGTCATTCAGAAATCTCTTCAATTAGAATTTTTTTTAAATGGATTTTTTTAGCTGGATTTCCTTTCTTATCATTGATAGATAGACATTTACTTTTTATTCTCTGGCATTTCAAACCTAAGTTATAGGTAGAAATAGGAAAAAGTGCATTTTTTTCCTTGTAGTAAATCTGACAATGCAACTTCTCTCAATCCAGAATCAAGATGAAAATTTTAAGTGATGACTGTTTCACATAAATTTAGAAATTGACTCAGAAATATGCTACTTTCTGTAGATATTTTAGAAGTAAATTAATTTTTCCCAAATTTGTAGTTCTTCTGACTCATGGTTAGGACATCATATGGGCTAGAGCAGCTCCCTGTGGACCAAGCTGATGACCCCAGCCACAGTCATCAGGCATCTCCATGGGAACAGGAATAGGATAGGGCTCAGTCAGGACATCATCCCGTGCATTGGCATCTGGAACAACAGAGCCAACACAAGCCCCAGGTATGGCTGCATCACGATGGGTATTTTGCACTGGTGTGGTCTCCCATGTGCCGTCTACATGGTCATGATCTCTCCAAAGCATGTTGAGAACCTCACACATGGTCACCAGGGGCTATTGCAGACTTGTGATGCATCTCACCTTGTAAATTATTGTAGGGACATCCTTGTAGTAAAGAAAGTTACTATTTGTCTTCATGGTTTCCTATGTTCTACCTCAGCATGTATTTGGTCCATTCAATCCATCACTTTTTCAAACAATTTCCAGTCACCCTGAGATAGGTAAAATACCTCAGAGCTCACTCTCAATAAAGAGTTTGCATGCAGCCTACCTTGGGAGTCAAAGAATTTCCTACTACAACTATGTGGATCTTTATTGGTTGTCCTCAATGCCCAGGAACAATCCTGGTCATAATTTATTTAATGGGCATGGATGTAGTCCCTGAAACTTATGTTTGTTCTAAAAACCCCCACTAGATCATGCATTACATTACAGGGAAATGCAGTCTCTGTGAGGTTGTCTAGAATATGATGAAGGCACTAGCTATCTACCATAAGGCAAGGCAACAGCGGACATAAGTAATGCAGTATTTTACTGAACTAGTTCAATACGAACTATTTGCCATTCTCAAAAAAAAAAAAAAAAAGATATTATACTTTGTATTGATTTTTGAATCCCGTTGTGGTTTGGAGAATGAATTTCAGAATTTACTGGTTACCTCTTATATCAGTGTTCAGGTAATTCTAACCTAAGACACATGGGTTTTTCGTTACCGCTTTTTTATTCTGTTTTATTAAACTATTTGTTTTATATAGACTCATAGGCTATGTTAAAGGTACTTCTCAAAATTCTCTTTAGTAATCATCAAAGCATAATAGCCCCAATGGACCCTGTTAAATGACATCACTCTTTATATTTTAATAGTAGTGGTAGTCATACCTTTCAGCAATACCTTTCAGTGTGGTATGTTTACATTGCTCAGCTTCTCATTTATATATTAATAACTCTCAAATGCATTTATTTGATTAACATTCATTATTTTCTGGTGAATTTAGGTAAGGCTATCTCGTCAGATAATACCATTCTTTTATTTACTTCTGATCAATTCTATTCATGGTAATATTGTAATTAAGCATGTTGACAAAAGAAATTGGGGGAAAAAAATTGAACTTAATTGAACTTGTTGAAGGTATGTCATTTGGTACAGAGAGAAATCATAAAGTACATCAAAAGTACTGAATTACTGAAATACTAAAAACTGTATGTGTGCTACAGTACAGAGTGTGAGATTATCTACTTGGGAACTAATAAGAAGAATTTCTGATACAAATGGTGATATCTTAGTTGGAAATTAGAAAAGAAGAAAATCATATGCTGAAATGAGTTAACCGTACATTGTATGTATAAATAGGGCACCAACAATATGAGATCTCACCTGTGACATGGCCAGTAGAAGTTAAGAATTACTAAAGTTGTTGCATGAAGCACCATCAAATGACATTTGCAGGATAGTTATAGTTTTGATCCTATTCACTAAGCAGAAGTATTTGATCCCATTCACTAAGTAGAACTGATAAGGTTATTAGGAGGAGAAGACAAGTGGCTTGTCTCCTTTATGAGACAGAATGCAATTAATTTAGTTGTTTTGTTAAACTGAATGAGAAATGTGAAGAGGGTATTGTCAGTGCCAGTCAAGAAGGTGACTATGTGACAAGAGAAATAAATAAAACACTAATATTTCCAGAATTTACCATAGTTTCTCTGCCTTACTGTAACATTACTTGAGAACTACCAAGTCCTTCACTGGACAAATATTCTGTGATGACAATAAGGGAGGTGTTTGAGTTACGTGACTTGTTTTGACACATTATGCTACTCATTATGTAACATTTAGATGAGGGAGAGCAAGGAGAAAGATGAGAGTGACAAACAAAGGTGCAAGAAGAACCTGTTGAGAAATGAGGTGTGGTCACAGAGACCACAGGTCAGATCTTTTGCTAGGGATAAGTGTACGTGGTTATATGTGAAGATATGTGTGGTGATGGCATGTTTGTCATACTTCAAATGCCTCTGTAATTAAACTGTGTGGCTTCCACCAGAAGAAGAAAAAAAGTTGTTTATACAACCTAAAAGATGCAATTTTCAAAAAAACAAGTAGACACATAAATTTAAGCTAAGAATCTAAAGAAATTCTCTGGCCTCTCTAGAACTGAGAACCCAAACCTCTTCCCAGAGAAGCATGAAAGAAAAAGTACTTTCATAAAGAAACGTACCAGTTTATCAGAGGGATTATATAATATGTTTATCCTCAATAGCAGATGATGGGAGTGAGACTTGGGTATCCATTCCATTTTTCTCTTCCATAATGCTTCATATTGCTATTAATCCAGTTTTCTGTACCAAAACAGTAATCGGTGAACCTGAGTTTTGAACTAATTTGCTCTTTTGAAACTTCGGACTTCTGTGTTACTAGGAGAAGGCTACATACCAAATAATCTAATTACTTTAACAAGCTTAATGCAAATGCTACTATGAAAAAAAAAAAAGTAGAGTGACAAAGTATCACAAAGTGTCTGAGAGGTTCATAGTGCAAAACTAAAGACAAAAGAACAACATTTTCTACCCAAAAAGTGATATTCCTTAAGTTAAAAACATTCCATTATTCAAATAAGAATGCTTAAAGTTAACAAGTTCTGGTGGTTTCTGTGGAAACAGGGTCAAAAAGCTGTAGGTAGTCAGCGCGCTGCTATTAGCTGAGAAGGAGATCTCTCACTTGCAGATTTCAGGAGCTGCCTGCCTGCTGGGAAATATATATAAAAAATCATGGTCCAAAAGTATTCTGCAGGGTTTCAGACTGGTGGAAAGAATGGAAAGGTTAAAAAAAAGAAGGAAATAATAGTATAAAACCTATGAAAAATTATATACATATATAAAAATCTATATTAAAAGTATCAAATAATACTAAAATATAATAATTTTACTTTATAAAATGTAGAATTTTTTTAGTTTGCTGTGTATATGAGTGGAGATTTCAGATAATTTGGTATTTTTGTGAGAAACTTAACTGCTGTCACAGCTGCAACTTCTAAGGAATCTGCAGATAACTCTACAAGCTGTAAACTAATCAGCTGTGGTGCTAATACAGAGCTAGTCAAAGGCAAGACAAAAATTAAAAAAGAACTCATGGTGGTTTTGGATATAGGGATTTCTTTAAGAGTTAATGAGAAGAGGGCTTTTATCCTATTTGCCTCACATACTCACTTGCTTACTCACCTTAGTGCTGTGTTCACTAGGTCTCAACTTCCCCTCCCACAAGAGCATCACCTCTGGTCTGGGAGGGTCAGTTAGAAAGCCATGTCAGTCCACACTCGTAGTTCAGTCCCAGGAGTCCTTGTCATCCTGAGCATCCCCTATTGTTCCTCTCCGTACATCTCCCACATCTCCAGGATCCCATTACTTCTAGGATCTTTCCTCTAAACAGCATCTTCACCTTTTTCTTTCCTTATCCCCTTCCTCCTCATAACATCACTTTTTTGGGGGAATCCTTCTTTTCTACCAATAGTCTTTAGTTTTCCTCACCTAAGTAGTCTGGGTGCAGAAGCACGACGTGATCAGTTGACTCTGTCTTACGTCTCTTCATCAACTGGAGGGTTTAGGACTTGCCACTTTTGTCTGAATTGATAAAAGTTACAACTAACCCATATCAGCTAGCAAGTAGCAGGCTTCTGCTTCAGAGTTCAAAAGTTCAGGTTTTTTCACCACACAATATGCACATAGACTCCAGTTATCTTCTGGCATTCACAGTTTAGGTAATTTTTTCACCTGCAGCAGTATCACAGACAACACATAGTAGCACATTCATTAATGCTTATTCTCTCTAAGACTAATTAAAATAAGAACTGATTTTGAGAAGGCACTGTCTTCATGTATGCTGTAAAACAAGTTAGGGGGTCAAAAAGAAAAGAACCTCCAAATTCTGCTGAACTTTTAAGAACTCAGAGGAGTGGAGGAAAATGAATAAAATGTCTGAAAAGGAAATTTAAAGTGAACAGTCAGCATCCCCTGACATTCCCCTCAGTTCATCGAATTTCCCACCTATCACATGATATGATTTTTTATTTCCTTCCCAAAATTGAAAACTCACACCAATGAAAACAGTTCTGAATGTTACAGATGGGGCTAAAGGAAAACAAAACAAAACAACAACAAATAAACAAAAAAGAAAAGCAGAATTGCTTTTCCTTTTATTTTCAATGTTCACACTTTGACATGGAGAAATTTCTCATGATGTCCCATTGAAGGTATTTGATGGGGTAGCAACAATTTTCTTGGTAAAATAAGGAAATGGAAAGCACATGACAGCAGACAAAAGAAGAATTTTGTGGTGGGTCAGGACATAAGGATTTGCTCCCATATGATCTTTCATAGAAGGAAACTACTCTGTTCCTGCCTTGCAACTTCTAGTTGAAGACGCATTGGAAACTCTCTAGGTATGTGAACCCAGTAATGGGCTCAAGAAAATGTGCTGTTCTTTAGGAAAGGAGAAACCAGCTTCCTCTGAATTTTTTTTAACCAATCCTGAACAAATTCTGTTTCGCTTTATAACGAAACAATATTTTGATTTGCCCAGGTTTGAAAATACAACAATTGTAAGCAACATCTTCTTAAAACACCGTGTTCTTCTTTATATCCTCCTTTCCTATCACTTGCTGTTCAAAGACCACTCTGATGCAGGAACTTGTCTAAGTGATTGCTCTATGCTGCTCTATTTAAACTCTCCCTCTTTTTCTGTGACCTTTATTCCCGTGAGTATTTTTAATGTTGCTGTCCTCTGAGTCCTGGCCTCCTTGATATTCATCTTGAATGTTAGTATCACTGCAGCTTTTCCTTGGCCTTTTACATAGTGAAAGGGTGAATGAATCACAAGAGGCCTGAAAACGAGAGATGTTAAAAGATGTGATAAGCGTGCAGAGAGAGCCCTCTTTTCCTTTTCACCCCTACTTATGTATTTTCTCTGTTCCTTGCAGGTTTTATGCAGGTATATTTTTCAGGGTAGTCAGACCTGCTGAGATGTAAAATAAAGCAGTGATAAAAGTAGAGAGATGCATAAAAAATGAGATGGTGACACTGTGTTTAAGGTGCTTCTGTCAGAAGCAGCTCTGTGAAGATTGCCCTTTCAGCACAATTTGATGTCTAAGTGTTTTGTTTTTCCTTAAATCTCCTAGAATCCCATAATTACTAGGGAATTTAGAGTCATTGAAAAGAGATGCACGAGAATAAGAAGTAATTTTTTCATCCACGTACCTGCGAAGAAGATCTTGTCGAATATAACCTCCTCTACAACCTTAAAAATGGATTGCATTTTGAAATATGTCGGGATTTTGTAGTCAATCTTTTTTGTAGGTAGAATAAATTACTGATCAGGAGTACCTGAAATGGAAAGTCTCCTCACTAAAGAGTGGATAGCAATGAATATCTCAGTGTGTCTTAGAAGTTTAAATGCTGTCCAGCTAGTCTAGAATTTCTTTTTTTTTACAGTATAATTTTTTATCTATCAGAAAAAAAGTTTATCAAGCTGAAGTGTTTTAAAAAAATATAAGTGGAATTTTTTTTATCGAAGTATTCATGTCGAGATATTATTCTCAATAAAATGGAACATTCAGCTGTGAAAGTGGAGTTCTATTTTCAAACTGGACAGAGAAGAGTCTTAGGTCAAGGGGTTATTTTCCATGGTCACAACATTGTTACTTGCTTATTAATATGTTCATGTGGGGTTGATAAACTCTGAATGTTAGGAATTTCATTCTGATGAGTAGCACAACCCAAATATACAGGCTCCACAATGTTTTGAGTGCCTGGAACAGGAAGCTGAATGAGAAACTGTTGCTAAATACATTTCTCCAGTATCCAAGACAACATATATGTTATCTTAAAACAGTTGCTTATGCTCTGACCTTGCAATACTTCATCCAGTATATTACCAACTTCTTTATGACAAGTAAAATTGCACAGGGTACAAAATTTTTCCTTATTCCTCTCCACAATAGTCTTTTGCTTTGATTGGGGAAAAAGTTATTTCTCACTGTTACAACTATAAATTTACTGATTTCCTAGTGATACTTTCAGAAAATACAATGCCAAATCCCATTCAGAATCTCGATACCTACTACAATCTAAGACAATAATTAAACTTGATCTTCTAATTTTTGCAATTTCATTGTCTGATTCAGAAATTCCATCACTTAACATTATGCAGAAATCACACAGTAGTTGTGTTGTGATGACTTTAAAATATGTGTGTTCTACTATGTTTTGGATGTGTCAAGAATATAAATATCTCAGTACTTGGCAAAGTCAAAGCCTGGGAAATGCAAATCAAGCCAAGTTTGATATTTAAATGACCTTTGATAAATACATGTGACATTTTGGTAAAACAAATGATTTTGAATACATATGTCAGAGTTAGTAGGCGTTTAATAAAAGGTTGTTTATACATGTCTATAGGCACACACATAGGCATATGCACACATAGCTATGCATATATGCATAAAATTAAATAAAAGCACAGAAATTGTCACTACTCTTAGGATTTCTGGCAACAACAAAACTTCAGAATTCTACCTGGAAGTATCCTGCTGAACCTTTCATATAATAATTATCCATGTGCCATTACTAATAATATTAAACTCTGAGGAATTATGAATGACATCCACTAAGGAATAAGTAAACTACCTTATGCTTGGCAGTAATCAAAACAATGAAAGCCACTAGGCCACAGTGAGGTTAAATGGAAGTGTTAAACTGAAGGCTTAAGAACACAACTTTGTGCAGCCTTATGATTTCATAACTGACCTAGAAGTGGGGAAAGACAAAAAGCTGACAAGAATAACGTTTGTTGTGTTACCTAAGTTGCTGGCAATTAACAGAGATAATTCAAAAGAGTTCTGACCAAAAATATAATCTGGAATATATGAAGCAAAGGAGTATAATTTGACCTGTATGCAAGCAGTGCCTTTGCAACTGCTGCTGAAGTTTCTTGTTCACAGAGACGAGGGACTCATTCTGTCTCCCTGCAATTTCCTCCCTCTATGCAACCCTTACTTTTCTTTTGATGAATAAACTCGCTGCAATAGGACCACAAGCAGTTTTCAGGCATAGGAACAAGCAAATACTTCTGAATCTTCCACCAGGCAAGCATCCACATTGCTCAGAGGAGCTGACCTCTTTCTACATAAGTAATATGGCATCAACACACTTGCTATTGACATAATTTCATGTAATCTGCCTGTCATGTTACCTAATTGCTAACAAAGAGGGCAGGGAGAGGGAAGGGAAAGGTCATGGAAAGTGAAAAGAAGCAATAATACCCTCAAGGCTACTGTGAAAAAACTGAACACAGTAGTGAGAGAAGGGATATAAATAGCAAAAAAGTTATTTTGTACCATAGTTGATTCATTTTCTTATCTCTATTTAGCTAACCTTAAGGCAAAGCTCAGCTAACTAAAGGTACACACTAATCTTGCCACTCACTGCACAGCTTTCTTGCTATATTAAACCAAATTTCAAGACAAAAGGTTATATTTGATACAACAGTTTCTGGACTTAGAAATTGTTTGTTTCTAGTCAATCATTTTTTAAAGTATAGAATGAAATCTGCCCTGTAAAAATATATGTGGGATGAAGTGAAAAAGCTCACAGGATGTGACATAAAGCCAAAGGTCTGTAGAGTTTTCATCTGCAGCAGGTCTGATGTGTTCTTTAACCTTTCAATGAATTTTGAGAAGAAAATATAATGTTATGTATCAGAAAGTTCCCTGCATTTCAGCTGCATTAAAACAAAAAGATACCTCAATATTTATCAATTCCTAAATATCTTTTCAAAGATTGATACTTGCACTTGCAGAGGACCTTTGATCACAGATGATCAAAGAACTTTAGAAATGTTGCTGAGTTCACAGCTGAAATACCACTGTAAAGTAAAAAAAAATATTTTCTCACCTAACCTCCCCCCCAAAAATTTAAAAAGCCCACCCCCAAAAAACTAAAAAAAAAAAAAAACCACAAGAAAAAATCCAAACAAACCAAACCACAAAAATGCCAGTAAAAGAACATCAAACTTTTGCAAATCATAAGACACATCTCACAAAACTGGGATTGGATTGGATTGGATTGGATTGGATTGGATTGGATTGGATTGGATTGGATTGGATTGGGTTGGATTGGAATGCAATGAATTTCTTCCTCTGTTAACTGTGGACCAAATGTGCGAATTAATTTTAAATTCCTCATCTCTATCCAGACTTCTTCATTATATATACCTGAAAACTTGTCTTCTTTTTTTTCTAACCATGTACTTTGGTCAAATGAAATACCCTCCATGGTCCCTCGAACCTCATTGTTATCATATACCTTGCCTTACTTGATTACAGGTCCTACAAATAACAGGTGTGTCATGTAAAAATTGTAAAACCACTATTAACAAACTTTCATCAACCAGTGCGATTGGGACAAGTGCCCGCAGATGGGAGGAAAGCAAACATCTAGCCTAAACTGCTATGATACAATTCTATAATCAAATTACTGGGCTAGTAGATGCATGGATAGCAGTGATACTGTCTATTCAGTCTACAGGAAGGGAGTCACTGTCTCCCTAAGATCAACAGGGACAAGCTGTTGGCTTGGGTGACAAGACAGTGAGACGAACTGAAAACTGCCTGAATGGTTGGGCCCAGAGAGTGGTGATCAGCAGTGCAAAGTCTGCCTGAAGGTCATTAACCAGCCTTGTATCCCATGGGTCAATACTCTGAGAGAGCTCAGACTGTTTAGCCTGGAGAAGTGAAGGGTCACCAGGGATCTTATCTATATCTATAAATATCTGAAAGGAAGGTGCATAAAAGGTGCCCAGAGAGGTGCAGAGTCTCTGTCCTTGGAAACCTTCAAAAGTTATCTGGACATAGTCCTGGACAACCAGCTCTAGGCGGTCTTGTTTGATCATTGGTGTTGAACAAGGTGACCTCCAGGGGTCCTTTCCAACCTCAGCCATTCTGTGATTCTTCAATTCTTTGATATGGTTTGAGTGCCATGGTAACAACACTTCTGCAGCTCTAGATAGGACAGAGTTGAAAATCTATATTAAAGCACAGGCATCTGTGAAGAATTTTCAGAGTTTCATAATGTATAATCTTTATAACTCTTGTCAATGCACTTAAAACGCCGTTAATTGTAAAAATAAAAGGAACTTCTCAAGGAAACTACAACAACAACAAAGTGTAAAAAACCCCCAGCAAAATTATAAACGTCTGACTACCTGCCCCTGTAAAGGAAATTCTGTTGCTACTGCTGCTGTAAGGATTCTGAGGGCACTAACAGGACTTAATGGTCCTGGCCTTTCTCACCGGCGTCCCTTGCCCACATCTTGCCCATGGGCTCAGGTTCCCTGATTCAATGTAGGCCTTGGCAGACCTGTCTTAAACCATGCTCTAGTTATGTCATCTCTGGTCCTGTCTCCTGCTGCACT
This sequence comes from Empidonax traillii, assembly GCF_003031625.1. NCBI lineage: Eukaryota > Metazoa > Chordata > Aves > Passeriformes > Tyrannidae > Empidonax > Empidonax traillii. The sequence goes on from NW_020956492.1 coordinate 118,184, forward strand.
GAGGGGGCTTCCTGTGAACATCCTGACTCCAATTCTCTTTGATAGGTAATTACAGGGTAGCCAACACAACACTTTAGCACACCAGCAGGTACCACACTTTGCTGCTGGGAGCTCCATCACTGGGGCCACTGCCCATGCAAGGGTCACTCTAGGCTCCTGGCTCTCTCTCACTCATGGGTAAGTACTACTTCTCTGCTGCTGGATAGCTGGATACCCTATATGACTTCTCTGCTTTTCCTGTTACTGATGAGACTCTTTCACTCTCTCAAGACAGATTTTTTTCCATAAACCTCTCTGTATCTTTGGATTTTTAACTATTTTCCCCTTTAGGGAATAGCTCATTTTTTAATTATTGCCACGTCTGATTGATACCCAAGCCAAGTCCTCATAAAATCTATAATACTATTTTGCTTTCAGAAGAAACTCGCTCTTACATGATACTTTTTAAAGAGCTTTTTATCTCTTACCACAAAGCTCTAAAACCTTGCTGTTGACTTCTACATTTGCCCAGAATTAAAAATATAGTTGAAATGTTAAACATCTTTTTTTTCCCAATTAGAAATGAGCAGAATAGTAAAAGAGATAAAGATATTGAATGTATGCTACATAAAAAAGAAATTATACATGTTACATGTATATAACCCCTGTATGTAATTACTTTTTGACATGAAAAAAAATCTGAGAGCAATGTAAGTATTGGTAGGAAGACCCAGATTCTGAGTCTGGAAAGAATGTGCAGAGTGAGTTACATCACACCTGTTTAGCTTCTATACATGTTTAATATTCTTTGAGAATAATAGTAACAAAATTAAGCTAAACATAGTCACTGCTCATCACGGAACAGAATTATGAAAATCCAAGATTTCAAGATTACATCCTATAACTATTTCTAGATAATAGCAATATAATGAACTATACCTAAACTGGGTATGTTTTAAAATATAGTGGGAACATGAGCCATTCATGAATCATAATCTCTTCATGCAGAAATCTCCCAGTGAAGACCCACTGAGACACAAGTAATCACAACCAATAATACTTAATATTCTCCTCTGAGCAAATAATTTTCTGTATCCCAAAGTCAGAACACCATTCCTTTTCTACCTGAGCTTGATTTCTTAAACACATTTTAAGAAATCCCCATTGAATTCCTCACAATGGATTCCCCACAAGCTTCATAGAGATCAGTTGCTTTCTTCCTAATTTTTAACTGCCTTATCTAGAATACTTTCAATTTCATGCTTAGACAAAGAGCCAGTAAAAAAAAAAAAAAAAAAAAAAAAATTTCAATAATACAAGAGACACTTAAGATCAGGTGGTTTGAATAGAATTGCACCTTGCCAAATATATAGCAACATGGTGTTTAATATTTTAATAGTAGAAACTATTGGTTTGCCAGTTATTGATGGTGTTTGTGCTGCTCAGAAGAACAATTGCATTACCTTGTTCTTTAACTGATCAATAGGTTGCTTATAACAGAAAGATAAAATTTTCTTTATCAACTTCTCGTAAAGCTTGTGACCATATGATGTTACATATGAGAGTAACAGTGTGTTTTGCATGTATTCATAAATTATTTTAACTGTGAAAAGTAACAGTTTGATATTAATCACGTCCAATTTTTACAGTGTTGCTTCTTTGCTTGAGTTGTCAACAGAATGAGAGCACTGAAGCAGAATTCAATTCCCCAGCACGATATAGAAAAGTAACTCTTTCCTGTACTTCTAGATTCTAATCCAATAATTACCTCTGCGAGGAACTACATCCATCAATTACATCCATTATATTGCACGTGCCTTGGCAATGCTGGTGGCTTATAACCACGTAATTCAGTTGCAGAACTCAGCTCACAATGAACTCAGACTGTGCATCTTTTTAATAACCTTGGAAATCTAAGACTATCCTTGGTCACCCAATAACATCAGTGTATTACGCTAAATTTTTACACACATCTCAAAGCACACATTAAGCCTGTTCTGGCAGACTGTGTGAAAAAGTGTGCAGAATTGAATACTTAAAAATTTATCTCCTACAACAACCAAGAGTTTTTTACTTCTTAAAGGTCTTAAAGGTAATCATTATTTAAATTAAAATGTAGAAACAAAAATTACTAGGATAATAAGCATAGAATTTTGGAAATCATACTCTTCATGGGTAATGTAAAAGTAAATTTTTTATAAACAGTGAAACTTCTTGTTATTCTCTAACTTTTATCTTTTGTAATATAGTAAGAAAATTTAAATGAATAGAGGTATGAATAAATAGATGGTTATAATGTCATTATAAGACATCTACTAGCAGGACAGTAAATGAATGGATTTAACACCTGTTGGTATGTACCTTCCTTAAAACTCCATGTTATCTGTGGATAGAGAAAAAAGACTGTATTATTATCAGTATTGACTGCTCTATTGAACTGATTATTAAAGTTGTTGTGCTGTTATTACTGTTCTTTTAAAGAATCTGTGAATAGTTGTTACTATATTTTCTTCATGCTCTAGAGACCACTGAAGTTAATTTTGGGTACTAACCTAGCTGGATTACAATCAACATGCCAATACTCAAAACCTTAAAACAGTTGTAGGATTTTCATGGAGAGTAAGTGCATAATTTGGCTAATTTTTTTTTTATTTATTGTTAAGATATTTAATGGTTTGAACATCATTTTACAACAATTTTAATACCATAGAAGTTTTGGTTTAATGTCTGTAACAGACCTAGATTGCTGAGCCATTTCTGCCTAGGTGGCACTGACAACCTTCCCATAAGTTGTGCCTTAAGATGAGCAAAGGTCTGTGCTCTGAATACTGTTCAACTTCTCATCAGCTCTGTTAAAATTCCAATGCCAGAAACTCAACAAGCATAGATCAATCTAATTGCCTTACATCAGCAGAGGATTGAATTTGCAATACGCTTTCACTAGAACTGCACTAAGTGCATCAAAACCGTATAATGTTATCTATAAATACATCTGCTTACCTTTTTTTTTTTTTTTTAATTTATATACCTGCCTTTGTTTTGTTTGTTTGTTTGAGGTTCTTTTGGTAATTGAGTTTCATTACTATGTCTTTAATGCACACTTTTTCTAGTAAGTTATTCTGTTTCCTCTCTTTGTTTTTTTCCTAATTCACATGCACTTTAAGATTAAATGACACGCAGTACTATGGAACACAAGTGATGCAAACATACAAACAACACAGATGGATAAACACACTGAATAAAGAAATCTTTTAACAGTTATTTTAATTTGCACCACATAAATTAGGTACAGACATCTAAAAGTTATTTAAAATGTTGATTGGTGAAACTAAGAGTAATAATTAAGCTATCTTTCATGGGTGGCCTAGTTAAGAAATTTTGCTGAAATGATTTCTACTACTTTATTTGTAAAGATGTATTGTAGCACGCACATCTCTTGAAAGCAAATGTTAGTGAACTGCAAAAATGAGGGTTATGTAGCTGTTATTATGCGAAGTGTGTTATGGTGCCTTCAACATTTTAAGAAAGAGAATATCTGCATTCTATTACAGAAAAAAAGGCAAAATTCTGTAATGTCCTATATACTTTCAAATGGTGATGAAATAATCACATTAATTAATAATACGGTGCCTGTCTTCAATGCCTCTGCTCTGCTTTGCTCAGTCCCAAGCACAAGCTGTTTTTATTTTCAGAAGCTATTATCACAAGGTAAACAAATATTTCCACCTCTTTTTTTTTTTTTTTTTTTTTAAATTTGGGTTTATGTTAAGAATATATTTCTCATTAAATTAGAGCTCTCAACTTATTAACAGCTATTATGAGCAACTTGTAGAATGTACCAGAAGCACATGTGAAGACTGATTTTTCCCAAAGATGATTTTCATTTCTCCTTTTTCTTTAATTCTTTTTAGAACTAAATGTTGTATCTTCAAATTTTTGGATCAAGTCTGTAAAGTGTTAAGTAACCTGAGTGTTAACATGCAAAGTCTCTATAGAAAAACAACATCTCTGTGAAAAAAAAAAAATTAATAATTAAACCAATCAATCAGAACCATGGAATTCTTAAGCCAACCTAGTGATTACACTACGTAATTAGAAAGAAATATCTACTATAAAATGTTGTACCCTATTTCATTTAAATTCTGGGGTCTTGCAGAGTTTATTATGCACCTTAATTAAGAGACCTTCAACCAAACTCCTTAATAGAAAAATGCAGATTTCAGACTATGTTTGGATCCTAGTGGTCCAACTGTGCTGATCAAAATGATGAATTGTTTATCCAAGCATGACTCCTTTCTGAGTTAAAAAAATGTGGAGATATTCCCTCCTCCTTTAAACACTTTTTAGTGATATGTACCATGTTTCTCAAAGGCTTGCCTTTCCGTCTGCCCTGGAGCCAGGGAAAAATATCAAGTGTAATTCTTACAGGATTTACTACGATGACATATTCCCCATGACCAGCCTTATGAAAAAATATGAAGTTCCCTAGGTAAATCATACTCACAGAAGGTTATACTTTCACCCTAGTAATCCTGTTTGGGCCAAACAGAGTTCCTTCACATAATCCGCTGCTGTTGTAATTGTGCAAGCATGAGTGAAATGCAGGTTTTGAAGAGTCTAAAGAAAACTTATGTAATTTATGCAGCTTTGCTTCAGAAAGTGACAATCCCTTTTCTTTACATTTTTTTTCTCCCCAAAATCTTAACAAAATAACTCTTACACAAACAAGCTGTCCAAGAAGATCATTTGTTTTGGAGTAATTTATAGGGTAAGACTAATACTGATAGGTTGTTATTTCTCCACAGTGTAAGAGTTAATTTGTTATTAGTACAATGCAGTGACAGATTCTGTTTAACTGGAGTATAAATGCAGGAATTTAAAGAACTAAAGCATCACTGAGTGCCATCCTTATTCAAACACATTAATTTGCTTGAGTAATTGTTACAGTATATAAGCAATCATTCACTGAATGAAATGTTTTGGCCTAAGAACAATGTGATTTACAAATGTGCTTATAATACAATATTTAAATGGGTGAAGAAAAATTAAGCCAGTAGGAGGCTAATTAAATTGAGACTATCAAGAAGAGGTTTCAAAATGTGCTCAGTAAGTATCTGAAAGAGAACATGAGGAGATTATATTAAAGAGTATTTTTGTCCTTCTGCAGCATCATCAAGTATCAGATTGTCAACTGATAGGACAATCCAGCCACTTAATTTTATTACTTCATATGATACACAGATCAGTTGCTTTAATTAGAAAATCATAAGAACATAGTATGGTTTGGCTTGGAAGGGACCTCAAAGATCATCTAGTTCCAAACACCCTGGCCTGGGCAGGGATATTTTCCACTAGACCAGGTAGCTCAAAGTTGCATCCAACCTGACATTCCAGGAATGGGGCATCCACAGCTTCTCTGGGCAACCTGTGTCAGTTTCTCAACATCTTCACAATTAAGAATTTCTCTATTGGCCAAATCAGAGATAATGTACCAGCAGACTTTGATCTCCAAATTTTACTCAAGAACATCTGAAAATAACATATGTGAGCAACATAATTTGTTCTCTGCTAGGTTGCTGTTTAACTTTTTAATATACACAAACAGCAGACTAGTGGACAAAGCTTAGAAGCTTTCTGAAAGTGAAAATGGAGAGTGTTCTAGTCTGTAGTTTTCTCCTATGCTTTTTCCTTCCCCCCCACCTTGAAATAATTAACTGGTAAACCTTACTTTCAGAGAAGAACTTATATCCCCAGTGATGGGTCAGTGTTTTGAGTCTTGCATAATTAAATTGCTGTGGGACTGACTATGAGTGTTTCAGATGTAGTTTCTCTCTTTGATTTAGGCAATATGAAAAATTTTGATGTGTATGGATGACAAAAATGGCAAAGTAGATGGATGTTCTGTGTTCTTTTAATGGCCGAGTACTAGACCTACCTCTTGTCCTAGTGAATTTAGATGAGAACCTCTTGGAACAAAGTCTTACAGAAGTCTGAACTTAGTAAATAATAAGAAAAAAGGAAATACTTACTTTATCATAATAAAGTATAAATAAAAAAAAAAAGTGATTTTCTTACTGTTATGCTAAAAGTACTTTCAAGAGAAAAAGTTATCTTTCTCTAAGTTCACTGGATGTCATATTTTGCTATTATTTCTTTCCTAGTAGGTAAAAGAAAAAAAAAAAAAAGAAAGCCTGGAACTTAAAGTTCACACATAGCTAAGATTAAATAACACAGAATCAACACTATCTTATATGAAGAATACATAAATAAATAAGCCACTGGGTCTTCTTTACAAAACATACAGAATCAGTAAAGGGTTCATGCAAAGGAATTTTTCCCCTTTGAAGTTCACATTTAATGTATCCACTTTTCCAAACTTGTGTGTCCCTACTGTATTTAGCTATTTGATCTTGAAGAAAAAAATTCTATTCAGCACACAGATATTAGTCATGCCACAGAATGCTTCACTAGAAGTTTCTTGGATATTACTTAGTGAGTAGTGCAGTCACTAAGCTACATAAACTAAAATTAATTTTGATCTTTATAAACTGTCAACAAGAGTGCAGTTTTCTCCAGAGTATTCATTGCATAGTGATTTCAATGAAACAATATTTTTCACAGATAAAACCAGTACATGGCTCTGTGACTAAAAACTGCTTGCTAGTTTTTGTTGTCTGCAGTGTAGTAGCTTGTAGTAGACAGTTCAGAATACATGATAAGACTTCATGTCACAGTGCAACAGAGGTTGTAGATAACCAAGTTGCACACTTGGAAAAGGTAAATTAGACATGACATTGGTTCAGACTAATTTTACTCATTTACATACTAATTCTTCCACAACCATTGTCAGCCCCTGTATATGTACAAAATTCCTAGACAAACCTAACTGTTACAGTGTATATTGGTACTACTAACGCATTTGGAACTTTAAAGTTCATTCTACTCCCGTAGTTCATACCACCATTATGTCAAACCTTAGCTAGTCGAGGACAACTATTTCTTGTCACAAAGCAGAGAAATATTTTCACATAAAGAACCCCTTAGAAAGTTTGTTTGCTTTTTCACTTCAATTAATAGTCTTATTTTTCCAGTTTACTGAGTTAAAAGCTGGCATGATATTAGACATCTCTTTTAAAGTTTGAAAGCTATTGTGAACTTCGACTTCTAGCAGTTATCAATTTTTCTAATCATATGTGCTAATAAGAGTTCTTCCTTATGTTTATGCATGTAAAAAGGTTTTAGTGTTTCTGTAACAACACAACCCATAGTTAAGTGCATGGTTACTTTTGCCAATGAGCTGAGGAAGGTTCTAGAAAATAAAAATAAAATATCTCTAGAAAATAAAAAAATCTAGAAAATAAAAATCTATCTAAAAATAGTTAGAGTGCAAATGTACACAAAAGTATGATAGACAATTTGATTCATCTAGAACATGTAAGATGACCTCAAATGTAACAGTTAATAGATGACACGTTACGTAGTGGAGGTCCAGCACGATCAATCTTTAATCAAAACTATGCTTGTAATCAAAACCCTATTCATCACTGAATAATTTTTAATGGAGCTAAAACAAATGTAGTCATTAGGGGACATTTCAAATTTTCTTAAAAGTGGTCCACTCAAAGGTAGCTAATTGAACTCATTTATAGAGTTATTTTCGGATTAACTCTTTGGTTTTAATCTGCCACTGTGAAATTTTTGTTTTGTTTTTCTTCATGTCCATTATCAATCTTCTCTGACACATATAACCTTGTAATGCCTTTAAAGACTTTCTTACAATCTTCTATATCAAAACAGTTTATTGTGACCGTATAACGCTGTTAAATACTAATGATTTTAATATTAAAAATTTATTTTCTGTTCCTTTTTTTTTTTTTTTTTTTTACAAAAGAAAGGCAAATTTTTTTGGGGGGGGGGAAATATCAGTCAAGTTTTAAATACAGTAAGTAGACAAAAACTGAAACTCTGTTTCTTCCTGTCCCACCAGGACTTGGGTTGGTATACCTAATGTCATAGAGTAGTAGATCTGAAACCCACTCAAGTACTAGAAATGAAATAGAAAGAAACTATATTTAAAACATCAAGCATGGAAATGTTAATTTTCTATCTAATGAACAAGAGTATTACACCAAGCCTGAATTTCTTGATTGTCAGGATTTTCTATACTCCAGTGGGTCACTACACAAATTTTTTTGCCTTCAAAACCATCAGGTATTACTTTGGACTCTCTGGTGTGACTGAAACTGTTGCTTGCACCCATGAACTGACTCATTTGAGAGGTTAAGAATGCAAAATGTCCCAAGGAAATAAACATATTTCCCCAGGAAAACATAGAGCAAAACTTAGTCATCTGGGCAGGGCTGTACTAGAAATCTTACACTTTCAATTATCCTACTGCCCTTGACTGATAGGCAAACAAAGAAGTTTGTTTAGTCCCCAGGTCAGCCAAATGACACCTTTTATATAGCAAAAATATATTTTTTGTGAATACTGTTAAGTAGTGTTTAAAATCCATTTGTCAAATGTAAGCAGAGTCAGTTTAGAAATCAGATATTATTTAATTAAGAAATAAAACCACTTTAAATGCTCAGTTTTACTTAACTATAGATCATAACTTCTTTGTAAACACCACAATGGTAGTAGTTATTCCAGACTTCTCTTTGCTATGAAGAAGCAGCAATACATTTTCATGCATCTATTTTATGGCCCTCATGCAACAGAATGAAAAACCATTTTATCAATACTATGTTGACATAAGAATCCCCATAAAATCTTGAAATGCAGTAACAGGTCCAGTAAAAGTGAAAAATGTAACTGCATAGATGAATCGTAATAAATCATATTATGTGTTATATGCTGAGATGAGTTAATGGATTTCTGCATGTTTTGTGACCCATTAAACTAAGCTGAAATTTTGTTGCTACTGTAGTGATGTTCACAGCATTTTTTTTTTGCAAAGAAGTGCTATCTTCAAATTTTCTTGTTCAAGTTTACTTTCAGGATATTTCCTCATAAAATAATGTCAGACCTAGTCTAAAGATATTTTTTCATTTACTATAGAAACTTTTCAATTGACTGCATAATTCCTTTACATTTTATATATTTTTACAAGAAACTTTCCTTGAAAGAAAAATTTTAAGGACTTTTTAAATCATGCTATTAAGTGTGAAAGTAAAGGCTATAACTCATCCTCTTTCTGAAGCCATTATATGTTACCCTCACAGAACTCAGTGTCTCTCATTATATCATGGAATCATAGAACCATAAAATCGCTAAGGTTGTAAAAGGTCTCTAAGATCACTGAGTCCAATCATTAACCTCACACCATTGTGTTCCCAGATTATTTTAAACATGAGAATGCAACAGAAAAATGTTATCATTACTGGAAGTGTTTGTTTTGGGTTTTTGTTTGTGGGGCTTTTTCTTGCTTTGTATAGTTTTTTTGTTTGTTTGTTTGTTTGTTTGTTTGTTTGTTTGTTTTCAGAACTACCTGTCAATTTTTCTTGTCTACAGAGGAAACAACATTGTATGGAATGAGCATTGGAAGAGCATTGACTGGCAGGCAGGAGGGCTGCCCCTGTTCTCACCCTGTCAGTTCCTTGCTGTACAGGTCCGAGAGGATACCTACCACTCTCTTCTGTCTTCCATACTAGTTTGCATTGTCTGTTGGCATTTGGCTTTTTAGGGTGTGTAAAGGCTGAAAACTAGTTACACAACTCCAAACCAAGCTATCTGTAATCAGATTGCTGACAGACACACTGTCACATTTAAAGTTATGTGAATCCTTGCAATTTAAGTCCGAAAGAGCTATATGGACTTCATGAGGGGATCTTACTGGTCTGAGCATCCTGTTTCCCCATCTAGGATACTGTTTATGCATCCACACTGCCCTACTCTTGTACAGGATTTCCTGCCACATCGAGTTACCTATCTCAGGTTACACCTTAAAGCACTCTTTAATGCTAAAAAACAGTAGCCAGAGTTGATAAAGTACTCTATAACTGGGTAAAAGAATGTGTCATATTCTGAGGTGATATTAACTAATGATATGAAAGTCCTTTTTGTTCTGGCTGTGAATGGATGCAACAGGATTAATTTAGGTGGAAAAAGGATTGGCATAAAGGACACAATGGATGGCATGTAAAAATGTCAAAAGGCATAGTTACTCCATATAAGTTCAATACAGGAAATATTTTTTTCCCCTCTCTTGTGTATACTCGATTTTCAGTTTTAGATGAAGAGATAGTATAAGTTCCCTTACTGATTCTTCATATAACTTGTATATGCATGGTTTCCTGATTCCATATAATGTTTATATTCAATTACATGACATAGAAAATTGATTGTGTTGTTTCATGTATTTTAACAGTGAAGCATTTATTGTTTGTAGTCAACATTTTTTTTTCCAACAGGAAATTTCTAGCTAACACTCAAATAATTTCCTGTTGGAAAAAAATTCTGTAACTCGGGCTAAAATTCTGACAACACTAAATCTATCAGTCATGTATCTAACTGAAATAAAAATATTTAAACATATCAACATATTTATTGTCTCTGACTGTTTAAGTTTTACACATCCTTCACTTTTACTCTTCTTACTAGGAGTTCAAGCCCAAAAAATGAGTTGGTCCTGAAATAAGTAAACTGTTTGAAATAACTGGGAGAATAGCCATAACATTGAATAGAAGCTCAGCAATGCATACTGTGCAGAAGAACTTTATTTCTGTAAATGAGGGTCATTCAAAAATCGAATTAAAAATGAGTGTTGCAATTCCTATCAGTGATTATATCTTTCATATATTTAAAAAAAATCATATCATTCAATAGCTTTCATAGTAATGAGAACATACCACATGAAACTTGAATTAGCTCCCAGACTTCTTCATGATATACCGGATCATTAGAATGTAATCCAATATATTGCCCAATAAGCAGTGGCAACAAAATCTGATTGAGGCATGCTAGAAAGTCACCGAGTGAAGTTGCTACCAATATTTGGAAAATTATTTACTCACACTACTTCACATTTGTTGCACAATATCTTTGTGCTAAAAAACATCTTTTTGAAAAAGCATCAAATTATGACTTGTGCACATGGAAGGCTGAAAACAAAATAACCTAAAACCCATGAATAGTGATATGATAATTGTTATCTGTATGAATATAACATTGGACATAACACCTGCAAATCTATGCCGAGTAGTTGTACTGTGATGGGTTACAACACATGTTGATGACTGAGCATGTGGGTCAGACAACTGGAGTCACAGCACTCAAGATGATTAGTGTCAAAGCAAATATTTACTCATTTCTCATCTGGAAATATGATGACTAGAGTGTCAGAAAAGGCCTTCTTCTTCCTTATGCATTGTCTTCCTTTATGCATGCATTTCTCTGTGTCAATGTGTGCATGTGCAATTCCCAAAGTTAAAATGAAATTATGATAGTAATTATTAGTGCTACATTGTAAAAACAAGCACATCCACCACTTACAACAAATGTTCCTACTAATGCCAATGGAAGTAGCATTGAATAGATAATCTCCATCAAATATTTATATTTCTTTAAAAATCTGTCATACATTGCTAGCAATCCTAAACAGAGGGATAAATGTTGTTAAGATCATCATTATTATACTAATGAGTGGCAATGTGACAACATGCATTGTTACAGCAAATCAAGAATGTTATATAACGTTACTTGAAGCACAAGTCTTACGAGAAGCAGCCAGAGGAGTTTGTTTAGCCTGGAGAAAAGGAAACAGAGGTGAGGCATTGTGACTCTCTACAACTACCTGACAGGAGGTTGTAGACAGGTGGGGGTCAGTCTTTTCTCCCATGTAACAAGCAATAGGACAAGAGGAAACGGTCTCAAGTCATGTCAGGGGAGCTTTAGATTGGACATTAGGAAAAATTTCTTCACTGAGAGGCTGGGTAAGTATTGGAACAGGCTTCCCAGGGAAGCGTTGAAATTACTGTCCCTGGAACTGGTAAAAAGTCATGTAGATGTGGTGCTTAGGGACAGTGGTTTACTGGTGGACCTGGCAGTGCTGGGTTAACAGTTGGGCTTGATGATCTTAGAGGTCTTTTCCAAGCTTAATGATTCTATTAATTTATGTCCATTCATTTGGTAAATACCAAATCCATTTAGCATGTTCTTCTACATATATAGATTATCTATCAAGATTATCTAGCTATCAGACTCTGAATTATAGTTGGCCAGGCATTTGTCTATAAGTAGCCTCAAGACAAATGTAGGCATGTTACTTTATAAATGGCATATCACATATGGTTAGACAAATGCTTAACCCTTCCCAGCACACCATTACTAAATGCATTCAAACTGCAGCAGGGCTGGTTTAGTATTATCTAAAAGTTTCTGCCTCTGTGTTATATAAAATTGCCTTTAACTCAGCACTATTAGAATCTATATCTTAACTACCTCCAACCCCCTACAACTTAAGGAACGTGGTGAACAAGCTGCTGCCTAAAACAGGCTGCCCCTGTTTAACCTGCTTTCTGAATGCTTCAGTATCTCAAGTTTCCCCACCTAACCTTTTCTTTCTCTACATTGAAGTGCTGGCCCTTCCGTATGAAAAGCAATTTTCACACTGGAAAAAAAAAAAAAAAAAAAAACGAGAAAAAAAATCAGAAACGTTAACTTTTGCTTGAGTTTTCTTGTTAGGGTACAGTGTAATTGTATGAACAGGTTTCAGTATGCAAACACTTTCAAATATGTAGTATTTAGTCTCTTTATAAGCATGTTGAACACTAGCTCTAATTAACTGCACCTAGAAATACAAGCTAAAAATTTTGTGCTGCAGATGCCAATTAGGATCAATTTACATTTACATTAAAAATAGTATTAATATTCTTCTCACTGGTATATAATGAGTTAGATGACCAAGGGGAAAAAAAATTCTGGTAGGCAGATGTGAACATGAGCAGTCAAGAAAAAAACCAAACCAACACCATGAGGATTTTTTTTTTTTTTTTTATGGGTAGCTACCCTTGTTAGCACCTGCAAAGTGATACTGTAGAGAGCAAATGATTTCCCCATCCTGGGAGCTGAACTCTACCAGTCAGAATAGATTCTTGCTGGTTTAGACACAAGGAACCAATTTAGTTATCCCTTGTGGTGTTGCAAAAGATGCAAATGGAATTTCTAATGAAAGAAAAAAGCCCAACCCTACTACACATGACTTTCCTAATTCCTGTATCTTGATGTTAACAGGTTAATGATAAAACTAAGGTTTCTTTGGAGCATGATATTCCTTTTATCTATCTACTTGAATGGATTTGTGAACAAAGAGTTAAAATTTGCTCCTTAGCAGAAAAACAGTGTATTTTTTTAATATCTCTACAGATCTGTAATTCTTCTGGGGAAGAACTGAAACCATTTCAGTCTGAGCATTAAAATCACTAGGTTTTCATAGTTATTAGAAGAAAGAGACCTTGTTAAAGCTTATCACATGAATGTCTCAGACAAAAAAGAATATAAAGTGCATTTTTATGTATTAATTATTAAAGACAAAAAGGATTTTTTTTTATTTTTTTAATTTCCCAATAAACAGTCATTCACTCCATTTCAGATCCCCTTTGTTGAGAAATTAGCTATTTGAGTGATATTTTGAAAGCACTAAATCTTTTTAATGCAATAATAATAAAAGAAGGTGTAAAAGCTGGAGTACAGTATGCTGAAATCTTCAGTGAAACATGTCTCTTACTTCCT
>NW_020956492.1:132039-183008 GCF_003031625.1 Empidonax traillii
GTCTCAGACAAAAAAGAATATAAAGTGCATTTTTATGTATTAATTATTAAAGACAAAAAGGATTTTATTTTTTATTTTTTTAATTTCCCAATAAACAGTCATTCACTCCATTTCAGATCCCCTTTGTTGAGAAATTAGCTATTTGAGTGATATTTTGAAAGCACTAAATCTTTTTAATGCAATAATAATAAAAGAAGGTGTAAAAGCTGGAGTACAGTATGCTGAAATCTTCAGTGAAACATGTCTCTTACTTCCTTATCCTCTACAAACACTCATTTGCTTTTTTCCCCATCTTTTCTTAACTCTGTCTTAACACTGAGTTGTCTGACAGTGTCATTTTGAAGTACAATAACACAAAACAAGCATGAAATTTGTGTTTCCATTTAAAAAATGCCTTCTGAAAAATGAATTTGTGAACTTTGCATCCTACCACATTCAAAGTTGATCAAATAAAACAGTAATAAATCCAAGCACTGACCTAAAAATAAGTGTCCTGCCTGAACGATAGTAAAATGGACTTCATGGGAGCAGGACAGTAAAAAAAAAAAATCAGATGATTACTGTAATTCTCTTAGCTTTGTCTACATTAGGTTTACTAAAGCACAATAAAAACCTACACTGGAAAGAAAACAGTTTAATATGTGCCATGATTCTATTTTTCTATTTTAGAGCTAGATTTTCCACTAGGCTGATTAGATGTTCATCATTTCTCTCTAGTCTTCCATCCTTCATCATTTAATGAGGACTTCTTAAAGATGATGTGAGAAAGAAGAAGGCTGGAGAGTAAAAAGTGAGTTCCAAAACAAAACTCAGACCAACTTCTGAACTTTTCTGCTACTTCACCTGTGTTAAAACAGAAAACAGATTTGGTTCCTGAGATGAAATTAAGAAGTTTGTCTGTATACAGGCTATGAATTCTATGGTTTTGGATCAATCCAACTTGCCTTTGTGATGCAGTTGAAAATTAAATCATCTTATATAAAAAGTCTATTTGTAGATCATACATGTCAGCTGGTTTTCTAAGCTCCCAATGTAGTTATTGATGATTAATCATTACAGGTAATTTGTAAATGAGTTTGCCAGGCACTAAGTGTGGGAATCATCTGCTTCATAATTGCCTAGAAATAACTATCTGTGATCTAACGGAGATCTAACTCCCAAGCAAAAACATTTGTAGGCTAATAGTTATTCTCCATAGTTAGATATTTACATTTTGGCATATTAATAATCCTTTTCTCAGTGTCTCGTCAAATATGACCTGAAGTACTCTCAAGGCTCCACTGGCAGTACAGACCAGAAATTAAATCCACTTTTCTCTACACAAGTGTTTATTGTCATTTGAGACAGACTTGTTCAACTTGCAACTATTATTTCATAAGGGTACTGGTCTTTCCTAGGCTCTGTGCCATACCTTGCTCTATGAGGAAGTCTTGGATAATTTAGAGCCTTTTTTGACTGTATTTTAATACTTTCTGCATTCTTTTTACACCAGGAAACAAAGGAAAACTATCTATAAAACTACATTATTAAAAGGTATTTGAGAAAAGCTATAAACCACAGAATAAATCTGGAACACACAGGTTTGTGGTATAAGTGAAGGGTGAAGCCTGGATATCATCTGATTTCTTTGATTTGTAAGTTTTATTGTAGAGGACTAGTGGAAGGGGGCAAAATGTTCTCAAAAAGGGAGATCAAAGCACTTTTTTTGATTATACTGCTAAACTTAACAGGCCTCTACAGGAAACACAGAGGTGTTGGCATGAGGGGAAATCTCTTTTTTGTATCACAGAGGTCTGTGCAGCCATTGCTGAGGAAATGAAAAAAAAAAAAGCAAGTGACTGAGAAAGACAGAAACCTGAACTCCAGAAACTACTCACAGGAGAAAACGCATTCTAAGAAGCTTCAAGTTACAGTCTTTGCAACATGCTGTGTGCACTGAGGTAGGGAAATAAAAATCTTGGGATATACACAAGATTTTATATAGATCTGTAAGTCTCATCAGCTGAAGTGAAAACCAGAAAAAGCTACCTAAAACTCATTGACACCCCCATCTGCTTATTCACTTTTCATCCCCACAAGCCTGGGGCATCCACAAAGATAGAGGGCTGAGACAGGCATCAGCACCTGTTCTGTGGGATGAAGCCACCTGCTCCACATAATCATTTTTTGGTGGCAAGAGAGCAAAAGCATATGTGCTATGAATATGTCAGAAAAACTTCCAGACCAAAGGAAGCACAGGAACATGTGCATGTACAGTAGCAAGAGACAAATACAGCAGCCAGCAGTGTCCAGCTGAGTGAGCAGTAGGGTAGTCTAGGAGGACTGTACTATAACTGCAGTAGTTCTGCAAGGTCTCTTTCAGTGTCTGCATAGATAATTGTTTAATTTGACTCATTCCTCTGCTTATCACAGAATAATTTTCTCTGATGTGTGAACCTTTCATCTTTCTTTACAGATAAAATCTGTCTGATCTGAAGTGAGCTATCTTATTCTCAGGAAATAGGATTGGATTTCTTTGCTTGAATTTCAGTGTGGAGTCTATCAAGAACATATTATTTCTATGAATAGTGTATAACAATCTGCTAACTTGAAGAGTGTGTTGTAGTTTTTTTTTTTTTTATGGAATATTACAGTTTTAATTGCTCCGGAGCCTGACTTGCCTATACAGAAAACAGGTAATCACTGTAATTTTTCTTCTGAATCTTAGTTGACTATATAGTAAAAACTCTGTTGGAAGATTGATACTGACTCATATGCTGAAAAAATAGGGAGAGGGGAACTGTTTAGGGCTTGTGAGAGGTTAGAGTGCCTCTAAACATGATAAAATGACACTGTGGAATTCATCAGGGAATTTTCATTGACTGTTACAATGAGACAGATTCAGACATAGTTAAGTTGTACATTTGCTTTTCTACCTTCTGTCCCTGAAAGATTCAGGTTTTAGTGTTTCTGAATAAACTTACATGTACCCCATGAAGCTCAAGTGCAATAATAACATATATATTTGCCTTCTGTGTTTTTAACCTTCCCTCTCTATATTTGTTTTGAGAGGTATTTGGGAGGGGAGGTTTTTTTACTTTAGTTTGTGGGGTTTGGGTTTTTTGTTTTTTTTTTTTTTTTTTTTTTTTTTTTTTTTTTTTTTTTTTTTTTTTTTTTTTTTTTTTTTTTTTTTTTTTTTTTTTTTTTTTTTTTTTTTTTTTTTTTTTTTTTTTTTTTTTTTTTGTTTGTTTGTTTGTTTGGTTTTTTTGTTTGTTTGTTTGTTTGTTTGTTTGTTTTAAGTGGATCTTTTTATGATTTAGTTGCATTAGTGTTTGTTCTAAAGGTACTTGCTTTAATAGATTGTTCTCCTTCACAGGCTTTTTGGAAAATCCTGAAATGGCCAGTCCAAGTGATAGAAGAATCTGCTTCATGCTAGAGTAGAGGTAGAGCTGATAAGCTGGTGCCATACAAGTGGTCTGGGAATACAGAGCATGAGGATGAACAGAAAAGCTTCACTTAAGAGAACTCTGGGAAAAAAACTGTCATTTGGAAAGAGTTCCCATGACATCTCATTGCCATCCCAATGGATGATACAGGCTAATGAAAGATGCAGACCAAAGAACAAACTGAGATTTAATAGTAAATGCTTACAAATGATGTCTGTGTGATGCTGATGCCTTGAAATCAAGGGATGACAAGGGAAGTCATATGAGAAAAAAAAAAACCACCCTTATTATGAAAAGATGGGTGGCTGTTGATGTTACAAGGCCTGGAACAGGCACTGACGCAGCAATACTGGGATGCTCAATTCACCCTTCTGTGTACTCTCTTACTGGAGAGGTAAATCCACTGGCCCCTTGCCCATCCCAAACCCACTGAATGCAGATACAGGGTGAACCCTGTTTCAGGGTTCAGGCTAGAGAGCTTGTTTTCTTGTCCCACTACAGGTACTGTGAGCTAGAACAGCTCTTCCAGTAGGCCCTTTCATATACCACCCTCACAACATTTCTGTACCTAAGTGTCCATTTCCCCTTCTTGGCCTTCCTTTTTACAATACTTGTATCTACCTTTCTCCTCCCAGTTTCCCCCAGGTAAACAGTTGAACCCATAATTTCTTTTCCCAGTTAGTACTAGTTTTGTTAACAAATATGTTATTTCTGATCCTGTTACCTAGGCAATCTTGGCATTATATGGTATTACTGATGGTTACCTGGGTGCTATTTTCCTTGCAATATTATACTCCTGCAAAGGTTCCCAATACTCCCCTCTAATTAGCTGTGGAGCTTGGCATTTTCTCACATAACTCCCACTTAACCACCTGTGAGATTCAGCCATATCTCACAACTCTAACTTTTGCCTGCTTCCCACACAGGTGCTTACTCTCAGCAGCTTCTGGTGTCCTGTCCAGAAGATTTTCACTTCCTGCTCCATCATTTACTCTGAGTCAGATCCACAGTGACTAATGTGGGCTGTCCTGTTCTAGTCCATTTCCCGTTACTTGAAGAATACACCTAGTTGTGATGAGCTGGGATGGTGGCTTGCTGAAATCCTGCAGAAACTTTTTTCCATTTCAGCTCTCAGGTTAAGCATGCATCCTTGCAAAGGATTTGATGATGGGAAATCCATCTCATCACCTCCTTAGTTTAAGAAAGCAATTGTAAGATAACTTTTTATATCAATGACCTTATTAGTTCTTGACTTCTCAAAAGGTTGGTAGGTGGGTTTGTAACCTTCATGTCTCCTGAAGGCTGGACTGCCACATCTTCCATTCATCTCCTTGTGACTGAAGCTGTGAAGTTCTGCTATCCCCTGCAGTCATATACATCTTCAAGACAGAAAGACCACAATGCCTTCCACATATTTATGATGAGCCTTAGTGAAAACCCTATGTTTGCAGAGGGAACAAAACAAGTGTGTAAAATACATAAGTTTAGTTCTATCCCTACTTTGCAGCAATAAGTAAAAAGGCAGAAAGTATTTATTTATGACTGATATCAATGCAATTATCAAAATAGGATATTTTTGTTTTAATTTAAAAATCCCCATACACTTCCCATTCATTGCTTCTGGTTGCACAGGCCTCCTGTGAAATATAGTTAAACAACACATATCACTCAGGCTAATATTCTCAGGTGAACACCTTTCAACAACTTGCATGCTCTTGAAACATATTTTTCCTTAATACTCTAGAAAACTGAGATAGCTAGTGAAAAGTACATTCTCCTTAACAGTTAAAAAAGGGCCATATAGAGAAATTAAAATTATGAAGTGACAAAAGCTGTACTTAATGGTGAAGGAGATCCTCCCAGATCTTTGGTATGGCCTTGTACTGTAGCAATGCTGGTAAGAAGCTGTGTAGGAAGTCAGTGGTGTGGGCATTTATATTGATTTCCCTTTACTAATTCAGATGTCTGATATATTAATGTAATTCGTTTTATCTCAGTAGTTTAATTTTTAAGGAATGATAGCTAAACAAACATTGCTACATCCCTTATTCTCAGGTTTGTCTCTTCCTTGTCTCAGTGCACTGTTCTGCGCCTTAGATAAATCTTCCAGCTTCTCTTGTGTCCTAGTTAGACATAATGTAAACACTCAGCAGAGATATCTCTGAATCTCCAGAGTATTCAGACATCTGGAATCAGGATGAGTAATTCAAAGAGTGCTGTATCCTTAAGTCAAGTCGTGAAATCTGTCATTTTAGACACTAAGCTCTTAGAGAGCATCCAGAGAAGGGCCATGAGGATGGTGAAGGGTCTGGAGGAGAAACCTGAAGAGGAGTGGCTGAGGTAGCTTGGATTGTTCATTCTGGAGAAGAAGAGACTGAGAGGAGACCTCGTTGCTGTCTGCAATATCCTCATGAGAGGAAATGCAGGGGCAAGTACCAATCTCTTCCCTCCTGCGACCAGTGACAGGACTTGAGAAAATAGCATGAAGCTGAGTCAAGGGAGGTTTAGATTAGCTATCAGGAAACGGTTTTTCACCCACTGGAACAGGCTATCTGAACCTGTCTGAGTTTGAGAAGTGTTAGGACAGTACTCTCAGGCACATAGTGTGATTCTTGGGGTGTCCTATGCAGGACCAGGAGTTGGATTTATGATCCCGGTGGGTCCCTTTCAACTCACAATATCTATGATTCTATGATTCTGTTAAAATGGTTCATGAGTCATGTGAGAAAAACTACACTAGTTATGCTAAAATTGTCTAACCCACAGACAGATTTTTGAAATTTCCCCCCTCCCCCAAAAAAAAACCCCAAAACCCAACAAAAACCCCCATCCTCATCTGCATGTCTCTTCTGCCTTACACTGAACTCTAAAAAGAACATGTTATATGAAACTTACCCTTCATCACTCACAGAACACTCCATATCCAGCCTTCCTGGAGGGTTTGCTGGCCCTATGGCTTGACTTAAGCCCACATTTTCTTCTTCACAGCTTTTTCTTCTGTATTGACACACAGTTCCTTGTGAGCAGTCAGAGAAATCTACACTTTTAAACTCTGCGTCCTTCTTAACCTTTAAATACATCAGAAAAAGTGGCATAACAGAAATAAATAAATTGCTCCCTGTGCTCAGCGAAGATAGGGCAAAAAGCAATAAGGTTATAATGCAGCAAAAGATATTTAGGATTTTGACAGGCTTGTGGCAGAAGATTAAAATCAGACATCTAGTTTTCATTTAGTTTAATATACTGGACTAAATGCTGTGATAAGTCAAGAGGTGATCACTTGTGGTATCAGGCATGCCTGCATTAATGGACAGGGAAAGAGACAAACACTTTAGAGCTTTAACAGCTTCATCCATCTGATTTTGTCTGCCAAGGCAAATCTACCACAGCCCCTAGTTTAACCATTAAAATAAGACTTGTTAGTATTAAGTGCAGTCCAACTTTGGAATAATTTGTGAAAAGATATTGGCAGAAAATATATTTTAAGCCTCTGTAAGAAATAGCTTAGGCAAACATCACTTAGGAGTCTTTGATCCTACGTGTGATACAGGCAGAGGAAGAAAGGGTTTGTCTCAGTGAACTCATGGACTCCATTCCCCTTCTACTCCCTCCAGCTTTTTGAGCAAAACAAATAATTTTGAAAAATTATCATAAATGATCTGAGCCACCAGAGATCTGCAGCACTTTGGGACCAACAGACAGCCAGTTAATTCTAGACGTCTTCTTACATAAAGGGAACTCTTCTGCTTTGCCTATTCACAATTACCAACATGTAACCAATGAAATGTTTGTCACACTTACATATATACTATGCACAGTATATTTAGCTTAGTTTGTAGTATTGTTTTGAAAAGTGTCAAGTTTTAATTTTTAGCTGTTTAAAATGAATCCTATAGGCAGAAGATAAGGGGCTTGCCAAGCTGATACACTTCAACTCAGTGCATTTATTACCAATGCTACTACAGCAGATAGTGCAGTACAAACTAAAAGTAAAACATTAGAAGCAATCTCTACAGATACGCCCAAAATTCTGTAAAAATAACACATAATTAATAATTATCAAAATGTACAATTTGTTTTGTGACTTATGCAAAATAGTTCTTCCTGACATTTCAGTTTATTGCTTCAGCTTGAGTTTCTCTGCTGAAATTTGTGGTTGTGTATCTCTATGGTAACCCTGGAGGAGGGAATGGAAGGGTGCCCAGGGAAAAGAAAGGAAGGATGCTGCAAGAAGGAAAACAACATGAAACTGAGAAAAACACTCAATGGAAAAAAAAGAAAAAAAAGAAGAAAGGAAAAAAAAAACTAAACCATAACAAAAACCTCAATAAAAAACGAATTGCAACAGATTTTGTAGGAGACTAAACCCACACAAAAAAGCACTGCATGGCCAAATAAGAAAAATAAATTAAACACATATTTTGAAAGAAAGCCCTGAAGACCCTTGTGCTGAATAAGTCAATGCACATCTAATCTGGGGACAGTGGAAGGAAAAGAAGGAAAAGATGATGGGCTCATTAAGTAACCTAATATTGATATCTATGCTCCCTGTATAATTTAAAGTGAATTAAAAATTTTATCTGACTTTTTACGCCTGAATAAAGACACCTAGATTTTGAATATTGTCCTGTATAGCTAAGGAAAATACTGTCAGCTTTAAAAGGTGGTTTCATCCTATCAGAGATGTGTCCATTTCTGACACTGACTGTAAGAGGTGACTGACCCTTAATTCAGGTTTGTGAGAAAGACATTTAAAATTGACTTTTTTTTATGATTATTATTCTAGTGGGAAAATAATAATCCGGTGCCACTATCTGAATGAATCAGTTTGTTCCTAACATCTATACCATTTTAAAATAATCGTCCAAACTTTTTATTATTTATTGATGTAATTTAGGGTGCAGAAAAATTAAAGAAAAAAGAAAGAAAGAAGAGGTTTTGATGTAGATCAGGCTGTCCATTTGAGCACTGAAGAACTTAGGACATATGTAGAACCTCAGCATGGTACCAGATAGTTAAAACTCACTGGCTGCTTCTAAAGGAAGGAGTATGTTGATAAAAGCTGGTTCCCTATTTCAAACCTCTTCCTACACAGTTAATGTCAAACAGGGACTGTGGCCCTATTTGACACACTGTGACAAATGGAAATAATTGAACTTGTGTACTTTAAAGGCCATCACAGCTCATCACCTCCATGTTATTTAACTGCTAGATGTTCATGAGGCATGAGGATAATAGAAGGCAAGTATTAGTCAACATCTTGAAAGTAGGGTAAGTAATTTAAAAAAAAAAAGAATTTACATCTGTCCTCCTTTGATTAATTTTACCTTTTTCTTCCCATTACTGTTATCTCAATTTGGGTATCTGTATTTTTCTGCTAGATGTAGGAGATCATCAGGTGATGTCACACAAGAGGAATTCTAACATTAATGATACCTTCAAAAGTATCAGATACCCCTTTCTGATCCTCTACCATTTCAACTTTTCCCCAATGAATAATTTAAATGAATTTGTTTTTCCACTGTTAATTAAATTGCCTGGCGATGTTTTACTTTTTAGAAAGAGTGAACTTACAGTTTTGAGAACAATAAAGGCTCTGACAGCGATCGCCTTCTTCCTAATCTCAAAGTCGTTGCTTATGTGAATAAATGCTACATTAAAATGTGTAAAGAGCTGGAACTAGGTCTTAAATCACTGTCATCCATCAACACCAATGCCTGACTACTTGTTTTTTCATTGTCTTGTGTATAAAATCCCAATGACTATGAGGTAGGGTGGAAGGGAGGAAGTGCGTTAAACTTCTCTATATTACCCATTTCATGAGAAAAAGAAAGTGGAAAATAGAGACAAATTAGTTCCAAAGTTATTTAGAACAGATTTCTCAATAAATAAAAAAAAATAAATAAAAAGAATCCTGAAAGCAAGCTTTATACTTTAAGTGCCCATACTAATTATCTTTTGGTTCTTCATCAGACACAAAAGACATAGTCATATTTTCTGCTTGAATGCCTGACTTTGTAGTTTAATGGAAAAAATTTAAACAAGGCTTCCAAGACAATAGTACAGTTTGCACATATCCTTTAAACAGATTAAAAAATGTCTACTGAATATGACTATATCTCACATCACCCACTATCCCACAAAATCTGTATGGATCATTGTGCACAAAAGCATTCAAGTGTGTTAAGAACACTTGGTCAGTAGAGTAAGAGAATGTACAAAACCATAGATTCCATTTTCAAGTCAAGTCCTTAAGTAAAAAGGTCATCTATCCTCTTCTGTTCTTTTCATAAACATCTATAGGACAAAAATATACACAGAAAACCTGGTTGCTTATTTGTTATCACCAGGAAAGGAAAAGAAAAGCTGAAACTAAAAGCAGACATAATGGTATCAAATTACTGAAATCTTTTTTTATTAAAAAAAAAAAACAACATAGTCACATCAGTGGTTTAAGGTAAACGTATGTAGGTATTCTTCCTAAGAATGCCAAGGCAGTGGAAGGATTGAAAAAAAGGTTTATTTCTGATGCAAGGACCACTTTTTTAGGATGCAGCGCATCCGACTTGCAGGGGCAAAAAGGCGAGTTCCAGCCTTCTGAGGGTCCCTTTTAATCCTCTCTATTTCTCCCACACCTTCCCAAGGCCTCTGTGCATGTCTGTTAGGGCTGTCTCTCTCCTCTCACATACCAGAGAGTAAAGCTAGGAACTTCTCTTGATATGCAGGGGCAGAAAGCATTGAAACTGTCACTGAGAAAGAGTTGCTATTTAGGCAGAAAACCTTCATAGCGAAAACCAAGTTTCTAACTTTCCATTACAAATTCTTCCAGAATCGTATCTATCCCTACAGTAGTACAACCTGGTTGTCTGTCACATCTTCACCTCTGTGGAGGAGAACTTCAGTGTGCTTTCATGTTCTCTTACTCCCTTTCACATGTACTCTTGACCTCCTACAACCCCCAAGTTTCACAGTAATGTACAGTACCTGTAAGAGAGGTAAGCAGGAAGACATGGGTCAGAGTTTCCCAAATGATGATCTCTCAGTCATTAATGGTCTAGTAGATTGGGCAACTGGGCTTCCCTGTCACAGAATCAGAGCCTCAAAGGGAGCTCACTGGATGATATACTTCTGCTGCTATCCAGTGTCAGTGTCTTTGCCCTTCATTTCTGGAATGTGGTGTTTGATGCATCATACATCTCAGATGGTGCATAAATGGTCATACCTGTGAAGGTAAGAATCAACTTCTTGTTTCAAATTAAAACATTGATACGAATTTTGTAATTTTTCTGTTTAGACAAATATTCTGAGTCATATAAGGTGCAACATTTCTGTTTTCTGTTGCTAAGAACTGCAACAAAATAAAGTAGTACTGAACATTTTTTTAAGACATATTTTTGAACTCCCAATATCTACAAAGATGAAGAACCTAGCAACAAAATATCTGTAGACTTTGTATCTACTCTGCTATTTCTGTCATGAGCACTTTCATGTGAGTTACCAGAAAAATTTTTATTTAAATTTCAGTGATGAAACCACCATACATACTCCTGTTATAGCATTCTGCAATCTATACTCTTGTGCTTTTTGAAATATATCCAGTTTAAAAGGTATGTTTCTATCCCTCTAAAACAATTAGCTTTTTTTGGATGCTTTCATGTTACGGAACTTTTTGTTTTCACTGATCATACTATACATTACTCACCAGGGCATAAGAGCAGTGCACAGAAAATATAAGGCAGAAAGTGAAGGATGCAGTTCTGTTGATAACATTTTGATGGAATATCAACACTCAAAATAAAATACATACTCAGCTCAACAGTGACTCATACATTTGAAAGTGAATTGGAAATTTGGGTAGGCAAAAAGTAGTGATTAATGTGGGAATTTTACAGCAGGAAGAAACTTTATAGTCATATAGTCTGAAAAGGCTTTCAAAAGTTATGGGAGTTATGAAAGTAAATTATATTCTTCGACTTTTTTATTATTAATAGAAAGGAAGGGTAATTAGCATCCTGTTGCTTTTATCCAGTTGCAGAAATTGACATTTTCATCAAATGGTAAGATAGAAAGTACTATCAGGAAAAACAGTAAATATAACATAGATTCCCAGACTGTGTCCAATCCATGTATTTTCTGATGGTTTATGTCATCATACAAACAGATTGCAGGGCATCCAGAACAACATGATTAAGAGGAGCTCGCAGTTGGTCAATCTCTGCACTGACTGTGGTTCAGAACAACAGCCTATGTTCAACAGTATTCAGGTCATAACATATCACAGGCCACTACACTGTGCTTTTACCTGGGGTCCTGACATGCCACTTAAGTTCACAGCATGCACTCCTCTTTTTCTCAAAATACATGGTAGTGATTGTTCAGAGGGGATTCTGCTCTGCTCTTGTGAAGCCCCACCTGCAGTGTTGCATCCTGCTCTGGGGTGCTCAGCACAGGAAGGATGTGAACCTGTTGTAGTGAGTCCAGAGGATGGTCACAAAGATTAAAAAAAGGGATAGAGCACCCCTTCTATGAAGGCAAGCTGAAAGAGTTGGCTTTCTTCAACCTGGAGAAGAGGAGGTTCCAGGGAGACATTACAGAACCTGAAGAGTCTACAAGAAAGCTAGAGAGGGACTTTTGACAGGGCCCATTACTGGAGGTGTTCAAAGCCAGGTTGGATGAGACTTTGAGCCACCTGGTCTAGTGGAAAATGTATGTCCCTGCCCATGGCAGGGAGGTTGGAACTAGATGATCTTAAAGGTCTCTTCCAACCCAAACCATTCTAGGATTCAAAAAAACCCCACCGAAATCCAAAATCAAACAAACAGGAACCAAAAATAACAACAAACAAACAAATAAACAAACAAAAAACAACCTCACAAAACAATCCAGTAACCATTTCATTACACTGAAGATTCTAGATTTAAAATTCGTATTTTAAGCTTTGATAAGAAAATCGATGTCTTTTGAAAACAGAATATACGGAAGTACTTTTCAAATGCAATTTAATCTAATAAACAAACCACTGATGTTTGCCTATTTTTCGGTGTCACTCTCTGAGTTCAATGCATTGAACCATTTTCTAGCCTAATGATAAATTAAGAGGAGAGGTAAAAATATTTACTTTTTAAATTCACTTAGAGAAGTGGAGTCCCTGGCTTTTTTTTTTTTCCATCTGGTAAAATCTACATTAGGGAATAAAATTTCCTTGTGTATTTTTCACTTCCACAGAGTTTTTCTACTGGCATACAAAAATTCAGAGATTAGAGAAAGGACATGGGGAAGGCTTCTTCAATGCAACTAGGTTTAGATCTTGTCAAGCATGAAGATGTTCTAACATAAAAGTAAAGGAACCTTGGAAAATTAATGTTCAAAGTGGGAATGAGACAGTGAGACTGCATCTCTCTTCATTCTTTTATCCTGCCATAAAAATAAAAAGGAGAACAAAATAATAGTGTTTACAAAACAAACTTCAGTATTGTTTTTTGCCTTTTTTAGTGGATAATTGTAGTCAGAGTTGTAACTGTCAGTAGAATATCCACAAAGTCTGATCAACATAGGTAGGCATGGATAGAGGTATTTGTTTGGTCCTTTAATTCTCTTTTCACAAAATATTAAAGATACAAAGAGAACTTTGTTATAAGCTCAGTGGTGTAAGTCCCTGCAATAACAAGAAAATTATTTGCATTAAAAATCAGGATTTTTTTTTTTTTAACAGAACATCTAAGACAAAGGAAAACCTATGATGGGACCTGCTAATAGAACTTCTGGGAATCATATATTGTGTTTATATGTTACCTTGCAACAGATTTCTGAAGGTCATCTGGATTTTCTGAAGGTAATGTGATCCAGCCTCCTACTCAGAGATTGTAGGTCAACCTCCAATCTATATTTAGTTTCAGCTTTAGATCATGGTCAAGCATTGAATATTTCTGACCTCTCAGCGATTTGTTGCAGTCTTTGATCACTCACATAATGAATTTTTTTTTTCCTAAAATCTATTCACAAATTCCCTTGTTGCAGCTCATGTTCATGACCTCTAATATCTTCACTGTTCACGTCTGAGAAGAATCTGGCTCTATCTTTTCTGCACTTACCTTCTGGGTTCTTGAAAACATATTTTCATTTTGTCTTTTCCATACTGCCAAAATCAATTCCCTTAGTCTTTCCTCCCCTTTCCTTGAATATGTTGTGCTTCAGATCCCTAAACCCTCTGGTGGCCTTGCACTGACTAATTCCTTAAAGCCAATATTTCTTGAGTATGGGGAAGACCAAAACTGTCCATGATACTTTGGATGCTGTATTAGTGCCAAACAAGGAAGAATGACTGACCTGCTGGCTACACTCTTTCTCATATAGCCCAGCAAGCAGTTATTCTTCATTTCTGTAAGACAACATTCCTGAATCAGGTTTACCTTGTCCACTGGGATGTCTCAACCCCTTTTGTTAAGCTGCTTGCTAGACAGCATGTCACCAACCTTTGCAGGATATTACATTCAGCTTTGTTCAACTTCATAAAGTTTCTGCCAGCTTTCTCCAGTCTGATATCATCTGCATATGTCTGAAGGTACACTTCAGCCCATTATACAGGCCAGCAACAATGACATTAAAGAACAGCAGTCTCAACATTAGCTCTTGAAAATGACTGAGATTCATTTATTTTACCAAACTTGAATATTACCATACCCCACATGTGGGATCAGGATATACTGTGACTGTGTTGGTGCTTCAAGATGAAAATGAAGATATACACTGTGAAACTTATTATTTTATATGAAATCATTAAATTTATGCAGAGGAGTTATTACTTTGGTCTCTAACTTGTACCTGCTATGTCAAATATAGATTTTCTCAGTACTATTAAAAATCCTACCATAGGAAATTGCTACCAATTCTCTTGCACTGCTTTCAGGAGATTGATGCTAAAGTGTTTTGTCTTCCTGTTTTTGACAAGGTTCAAGGACTCAGAACTACTCACTCTCTGGATTAGCCAATATATTCAACCAAGTGTAATAATTATTCTTTCATAAGAAATTTTACCGTATGGAATATGGGAAGGCAGTAGTCCATGTTGTGTTCATATTCCAAGAATAAATAAGCATCCTGTACCTTTAGTTTATGCTAAAGAAAAGGCAGCAAAATGATAAGTCTGAGCTAATAAATATCCACTAATGGTGTCACAAAGGTTTGGGATATCTCAATTTGAAGGCGCCGTACTTTTGGGTGTTTTTTTAAAGTTATATATGTATGATTTTTACAGTCTAGACTGGTTAAACCGTGGTGTTTATCTCGATTTCCATTTTCTGGATTTCGATTTTCTAGGCAAGCCATGACTTTGAGCATAGAATTTCTAATTAGAATTTGGAATGCTTCCTCGTATGGAAAGTTACTGCAGTGTGTCAGAGAACACTCATGACAAAATTATGGTGTTGTTGGTAAAACAAAATGACTCCTCAGATGCAGAATAAGCTACATGTATGAAAATACACTTCATCAGTACGACTGGAATGTCACTAGAAACTTCTGCTGAATTAACTGTGTAGATTATAAGGAGTAATGTAGGGTTGGCCTTAGAGACACATTTTAACCTTATGTAACTTGCTGGGTTTTTATGTTTGTGGGAACATATGTGTATGTGTTATTCAGCACAATATTGTATTGTTTAGTATTTGTAAATTACAATAAGATTCTGAAAACAAAACTGTTAAATTAGAAAGTGCCTTCAGCACAGCCTATCATTGTCATAGCAATTGCAAGTCCAGGTCAAGCATGGAAAATTCCCATAATTGCAGTATGTAACAAATTTTTAAGGTGAAGAATTTTTAAAAATTAATTTTAACTGATACTTAAGTAAGAAACTGTATTATAATTACAAAAATATAGAACCTTTTTCCCCCCCTCCTTTTGTTCTCTAAACTCCAATTTGTTATGTTTTGTGGCCTATTTCATTACTGTATCTGCTTACTTCAGTCATGTTTCATTACTCTATTGACATAGCAGAACATAGTATTACTGATACAACTGAATGTGTCAGAAGAAAAATAAGGTGCAGTACCCTGGGAAATTAAACAAAGATTTTTTTTTTTTTCTTTCATGTTCAAAAAACCCCCCCAAAATTCAGTTTAAATTATATTTAAAACTTGAAATTTCTAATCTGCTGTGGTTCACGTGTAAAACATTACATATCTAGGTAAACACAGAGTAAATGTGCAGATTCTGCTTTGTTGTTAATAAGGGAAAATCTGCTCCATTCAACATCCACTAAGTCATGCAGCTCCATGTGATTGCAAAGGGGAGAGAATTACCACTTCACACAAAAATCTACCTCAGCTGCTCTGACTCTGAGGCAGATGTGCAGAATGAGCTGCACACAAAATTTAAGGAACATAAAAAAAATTATGGCACTGTAGGGATATAATGGTTTAAAAATAATGCCCAAAGTGGTAAATCTTTACTGCTGCCTATGTTGTGGAAGGCTCTTTGTCCTTTCTTCACAAAAAGTTGAAAAGCTGGAGAAACAGGCAAGATTGTTAATTACTTTCTTAATGGCAACACAACAGCGAATAAAACAGAAACTGTTTTATTTAGTACACGATATTTGGTTTTCACAAAAATGGATTTTCAGGAGCTTTCTCACTTTTTTTCTGTCCAACTATTTTTAGATTTCTGAGAGACAAGTAAAAAGTATACTGATGGCTGTGGAAGAAACACTTAATATAGTAAACCTCCAAGAGGAATAATGTACCAAAGGTGGTAGAGTCACAGTAATACACAATGTGCATTTTCTGGTGTGACTGTAAAGTGACCTTATACACATGGAAGTTTAGGTGGACAATACTACTGAAAAGCTGCTGTTTCTATTTTCATTCTGGATAAGTCTCCAACCTAAGGTGCATTTGATTTAAAAAATATATCTTAACAATGTTTTTACTGTATTTATTGATACTATCCTAATCAGATCTTTTCAACTAGCACTTTGGAAGCTAATGAAACAGCAGAAATTCATTCAGATTGTTTTCTCATTTCAACTGTACTTATTATACTTAGTTGATGTTAGATGGTACTCTACTATTTGCAGTTTTTACTTCATCTTTTCTTTTGGAAACAAACAAACAAGCATCAACTCTCATATATTTTACCAAAGAGTGAACAAATTCGTTTTTCTAATAAATACTCTGCAACAGGACTTGGCTTTCTTTTTCTGTTCTATAGTACAACTAATGTTGGAGTTACAACCAACACTGGTGTTTTGCTGAAGATTCTCTAGGAACAATACTTCTTCACAAGCTATTGACTTGTATTTGTGAGTAATTCTACTGACTTCAAGAGAACTTATTTCCTGGTACTCCTCCTGTGGAACTTACACTGTCAAAATTCTGGTTTAATATGGGTGTCATAAAAAATTAAAACTTTGAAGAATATGATTCTTTCATAAATGCCAAGGTAACATTACTTGAAAAATACTGGCTCTAAGATGTAATCACACTCTAGAAGACTTTTGTCTCAATAAGCTAATTACATCAGCTGAATGCTATGAAGATAATGGGGCAAGATATTCTGAAAACACAGAGAAAATATACAACAGAGGCTGTTGTGTGATTTGTCCATATGGCATTTTCAATAAAACTGTGAAACATGGTCCAAAGTTAATACTAATTCATTTGTGTCCCATAGACAGAGATATTACCTTCATTCTCCAAAATGTACATTTATTGAGACTACAGCAGCCAAGCATATATAGTTACCTACTAAATACTGGTATACTAACTGTAATAAGAAGCTACATTATAAAAATCACAAGGTTAATTTGATTTCCAGACCATTATTTCAAACTAATTTTTTTTTTGTGCTCAGGTTATCTACAATCCAACTATGTTGGCAGATAGGTTAGGAGAAGATAACTAAATTATAAAAATGGTGCTCTTTTAGCTAAGGAGTCAAATCTGGGCCATTATTCGGCAACAATCTTCATGCTATCTAAAACATGTTACAAAGATATTGCTCAATAGCAAGATTTTATTGTTGACTACCTGTATATATCACTGCTTATGTTAAAAACGGGATATAATAAACTGTTCTAGAAAGTCACATAAGGGCTGTTGAGCTCAAAGTTGGTTTATGGCAAGTATACAGATGCAAAAGGCAATATCCTTTCATGAAATGACACTGGCCTTCTTGTGGTCTGTGAACAACAAAGGAACAAGAAATAAATTTTATCAGCAACTTCCACAAAAACTGTGCAGTCATCAGATCTAGAAGTAGAATATTAAGAAGCAATAGATCAGATGGTACCTATGAAACGGGCTGAGCAAAGCCATGCAGTGATTCATATCCAGGAGACAAGATAAAGCTAGGCAGCCTTGAGAAGCAGGTCTAGACCACAAAAGTGATAATGCCTTCTGGTCATGTCTGGGTTTCCCTGCTGTTTTCCATAAAATTTCAAAAATTGAACCACTAAACTCTCTTCTGAAGTGAAACTTAAATTCTTATTAATTGCAGATGTAATTTGGAAAGATTTTATCTAACTTAATTGAGGAACAAAATATTCTTTGTTTTGAAATCTGAGGGGTTTACTTTATATAAAGCCTTTTAAAAAAATTTACATTTTGTCACTCTTTTGATTTCAAAGATGACTGAGTTCACTGTAGTCCAGCACAATCCACAGTGAATTCATTTTTATTCCACTACTCTCCTTCCCCTTATTAATGTAAGAAGTCCCCATTAGATGTGTAGAGTGTAAATGTTAGGTTGGATCACTCTTTTATTTTCTGTGATTTATAAGAAAGTCTAACATCCTGATGTTACAACCTGGCTCTGGAGGTAAGGGTTCTTAATAAGTCCCTTGGGGTGGATTAGAGTGAAATGACACTGAATGACTGGTGTTTATATATATCTATATGGCCAGTTTATTTTAGAAAAACTTGGTTGCAATGGAAAGAAGGTATGTAGCCATTTTGGTTATTAACTATAGAAATATAGAAATATAATATAAAAATATTGCTTAAGAAAATGTATGAGGAAAAAAAAGAAAGAGAAAAAAAGAGTAGATAGTGGAGAGGAAAGATATCATCCCCTGTTGATCCATCAATGAGACTTGATTGGTACAATTTAAAAGTCTGTTGTTCAAAATGATAGTGGCAGTCTTGATCCATCCGGGGTGGGGCAAGCCCACAAAACCCAAAGTTCAATATACGGTCAGGTTGAGGTGAGAACACCCAGGTATCTCCCCTAGAGGGGGAGTTTAATGCTGTCTTTTGCAACCCTGTGTATCATGTTCAGTCCTCTGGTGGAAGGCCCCAGAAATAACTCTGGGAGAGGGCGGGAGGAACTTTACATCTTAGTCAGTTGTATAAGAGAGGACATTGGCATGACAAAAAACATTATCCCATGTCCCCAGGATATACTTCCATTGGTTTTTTCCCCTTATCTACCTAAAAACCCAGCTTACTGCCAAACAAGGTCTGGTTGCGGGTGGGCACTCCCTCTGTCATACTCAGATCAGACGTTTTGCCACCACACACAAAAAACTCCCCTCCTCCCCTTTGGCTGCGGGGTGCAAACCTGACCTCCAAAAAGTACCTGCTGCTTTTGCAAATGGCAGATTGTTTGAGTCATTAAGCACCAGCATTTCAGTCTCTCACACCTGACAGACCTCAAAATAGAGTATACCCACTAAGTTTCAGTACAGTGATTATAGCTGGGCACATACTGTGGACAAGGCATATCCTACTCAACCATTTTCCATTTTTTTATGAAGAAATAGGAAATGAAACAGATTAAGGATAAACCTTGCCATAACAAGACTGCTGTCTAACTCTCAGTAGGTACAAAAGGTTATTCAGAAACCATACACCAAAGAACTCTGTCCCTCCACTATCTCTTAAATAATTTTTCTACAATTAATTGACAGGTATTGCTTTATTATTTGAATTAATTTAGCTCATTATTCTTCAGTTAATTGGATATTAATTTGAAATCAATTTGGTTGGAAACAAAATATTTTTGCTAACAAAATAGTAGATAATTTATTATCTTGCATTAAAAAGTCTATAAAGGATGACCCTGCTCATTACAGGCCAAGAAAAATTTTATGGTCTGAGTTGGATGCAAGCCGTTCACCCTGTTGTTTCAAATTTAATTACAAATTAAATTACAAATTGGTCATGACAGCATTTTTGCTGTCATTTTTGCTCAGTCAATTTTGAATAAATAGTACAAGGGTGTGAATAAGCAAAGCTTGACTTTTTCATCCACATATTGCCTATTTTAAAGTATTTTTCAGAAGTCTTAGTTGAAGGATTTCCAGGCTATATATTGTTTGCAGTGTGCTTTTGCGGATCAGTTCTGATATATCCTGGTTACCTGTATGATCTTCTTTTGTACCTGCATTCTTCTCAGACAAATGGTTCTTTTTAAACTATTAAATAATAAAAACAAATAAAATAGTAATACTCAGAGTCTACTCTTCAGAGAAGTCTGCAATAACAATCACCATAATGAGGAAGAAGAATGTCCTAACATCTTTCCTGTCCTCATTGCTTAAAGCACTGAGATCTCCTTAGTTTTTAGAAAGCTGTGTCATTTCCCCACCTTGGCTTTTTTATGCTTGTATATTCATAAAATGCAGAACATAGTATTTGCAGAATTTTATTGTGATGAATTTTAACTGCTTTCAATTTACAAAGCTCTTGATGTAAATATTGTTTAATTATTTTTGAAATTTACATGAACTTCTTCAAACCTAATTGACAAGGTAAAAACTTTACAAGCAGAAGAAACGTCACATCAGGGTTTAAACAAGTGAATGTGCAACCAGTCAAGAGACAGAAAGCAACCACTTGCGGAAAAGAACAAGGCATCAAACAGAATGTTGAAGGTAACAAGTTACACAAG
Organism: Empidonax traillii; assembly: GCF_003031625.1. Taxonomy (NCBI): domain Eukaryota; kingdom Metazoa; phylum Chordata; class Aves; order Passeriformes; family Tyrannidae; genus Empidonax; species Empidonax traillii. Next base: position 152,352 of record NW_020956492.1, read on the forward strand.
AGCTAAATCCACAATAGAGATGCAGAGTAATCTCAGTGTAGTACAGCTCAGTGTGGCTATGTCCCTTTGTCAAAAGCCTCTAAGGGCTGCAAAGAGCAATGCCGCTTAAGATGAGCCAAAAAATATGAAGAATTAAGGGGAATAATTTCTTGTCCTCTATCCCATCCTATGTAATGACAATCACAATGTTAAAATGTACATGTCTCATATTTTTGCATGTGAGTATGAAACAGTGAGTGAAAATGCAGTATTTTATAAGATAAATATTATCTTATTCCTTCTATATTACCTTTAAATTTTGTTAATTATTTACACAGACACACAGCATCAGATTGATGAACCTGAAGAGTCGTGATTTTTTGCATTGTCCTCATTGAGTTTTCAGATTCTCAATCAGATTCAATGATTGTCACATTCTCAGAGGAATTTACTTGTACTTTAACTGCACTAGAAAAAAAAAAGTGCATTCAGTCCTTGCTTACCTGGACTGTCAAGAGAGAAAAACAACTCCATGACAGGAAGAGGACAATGCTTAAAACACAGTTTCTCACCCCATATAAGATTTGAGAAGAGTGTAGTTTTTTTGCTTATAGTTTCAACTCAATACAGAACTCAAAAGCCCATGTACAGTGAATAACCTAATCCATTGTTTATAATTGCTCTTAATTTTTTGAGTAATTCATTTTTCTATCATCAAAAGACCTGTCTAAATATTAAATGTTTAAAGTTTTGTGCATTTAATTGTTTATGGAAAAAAATGAATCAAATCTAAAAGCTGTTCAGCACTGAGAGGCCAGAGGACTTTTCCTTGTAACATACCATTGTTCAATCAGGTGATCTACAGAGGGTTTTAAGTGTTCTTTTTAAGCATCATCTATAGGCTATGATCAGAGAAAAAATACCATATTAGAAAGATCTCTAGTCTTTCAGGTAATATAATTATGTTTCATATGCTCTTTCTGTCTTGATATTTGGTTCTATTTTTCCTCATATCAACAGCAATATCAGTGTTTCTCCTTTCAGGAAAGTTTACCTGTTTCTTATTCTGCAGTGCTGCACCTTTCTGTCTATGGAATTAATTCCTTAAAGATATAAACCTACAAAACAGTTATTACATGAATCTTATAACTGATACAGGACTCCCAGGGGAAAAAAAAAGACACTAAAGAACAGGAAAAAGCTCTGATGATATAAAGATGGTCGGAAGCAGAAATATGCATACTTATGAGTGTTATTATAACTTTTTATGACTTTAACAGAAACTCACAGAGTGCTATGAATTACAGATTTAAAAAGCAGAGGAATCTCATTTTACTGCCACAGATGATACATTAGTAAAAAATCCTCTGAAGAAGGTACATAGCTCAATTTTTTGGTATTTTCCAAATTATTTGTGAAATTCTTACTCATTAAAGAACATATTTGACAAACAAAAATGGCCTGGTCTACTTCAATAACACAGTAGCAAAGTCATTGGATCTGCATCCACATAATAAAGAATTTTAACCAAATATATTCACAGGATTTCTTATTTCTAAAAGTTCTGTCACCTTTTTTACAAAAATATGGTTAGTATCTTTATTTCATTGTATTCATAGTAGTAATTTAAAAATGTGCAAGAATATTTCTTCAAGTATTGCTGCAATGGAGCTTTCACTCAGTGTGTGATAAACAGCTTTATAAATCTCTCAACACACTCAAGGAAATAAAAGTTCTTCAGAAACCTTTTCTGACAAGCATTGCTGCCACATCTAGCAGGACAGCAATGGATGTTTGGTGTGACTCAACAAAATTTATATGACATCTTCTAACAGAGAGTGCATAAAACCACTTTCTGTGAATGACGAAGTTGAAAGTATTTAAGATATTGTCAGAACAGCAAGAGCTGTTTTTCACTGAAATTGCATGAGATAAAACCTTACACAAAGTGAATCAGAACCTCTAGTGTCTGACACATCTTGATTCAAAGGCATGATTCCAAGTTGGTAATATCATAAAATGAAAACAGCTATGAATAATGCAGACAACAAATGAACAATTAACATGCATTTTATATTTATTAATCCCTGCTCTGACATATCTTTAGAGATACTATCAAGCTTTTGTCTTTTGATTTTACAAAACCTTGCCAAAAATCATGTTCCTTGGGAAGTTCTCATCTTGAGAATCTGCTTTTGGAACATCTACACAACGCATAATACAAAATCAGCATCTCCTCCTCAGACAGCTTTACTCTGTATATTCTTCAGGACTGGTACATCAGACCTTCTCATGTCATTCACCCCACCTCTCCCATTTAAGTTTCCAGTTTCTGCAGACTGGTGCATCCTCCTTAATGACCTTTTTATTCCCTGCTGTTTCCTGTCAACCTACCTTCAATCCTATATTTTAACGTCAGTCTATTATAACAACATTACTTTTTTTTACAAGCTTTGGATCTGTTCTACCTTCTTAACTGCTCTGTTCACCAGCACAACCACAAAGGCATTGGATGGCCTTTGATTTTCCTGCTTTGTAAAGGTAATTTCAACATTAAACATATTTGTATTTTAAACCCACAGACTGAAAGCTTATAAGATAGCTGTATTGATTACAGTGGAATTTCTGCAAGTTTTTTTAAGATGCATTTCCCTCACAAAGTTCTCACCAAAATTCCTACTGGATTTATTATCAGAGGTTTTAAAGAATTTGACCTCATTTAACTGTTCTTAAAGAAATTAAAAGGAAATGCTAATCCCTGAAAAAAATATTCAATATGTATCATATCATGCATACTGTTACACATTTTTGATAAAAATATAAACCTACTGTTAGTTCATCTGAAAGTCATCAGTATCAGTAATGCAAATGCTTCACAGTTCCTATAAATCTCTTGAAAAGTGAGCAAGGCCTAAAGAATTAACTGAAATATCTTGCTCGGCTGAGAGAAGCCCCTCCATACCTGCTCTGCCTAAATTGCTAAAGAAAAATTTTTTCTGTTCTGTTCCTTGGACCTAATCTTAAGAAGAATGCTAGAAACATTATACAGTGGGTCTGTAGGTCATAAATTAAGGCAAAGTAAGCCAAGGTAGACATTTGAATAGGAGAAATAGGCCTTGAGCCAAGGCTTTCTCCAAGCTTCGGTGACTGAGGCAAAAACAATAGAAAGGTAGAGGTCATATTGAGGAAGACTACAGAAGACCCCAGCCCCTCAGGATGAAGGACCGGATGTACCACCAAGAACTCGGGCCAAGAAAGGGCTCCACCTGGACTCCGCCCAGACTCCACCTGTTATCAATATGTACGATTAGATGTTACAATCATATGAATATGTATGTTGAGATGCAATCATAGAAGTTAAGACTGTATAAATTACTCTCTTTTGCACCGAAACCTTTGAGCAAGAGCTCTGTGGTGCTAACCACTCTTAGTCCTGATGCCAACAAATAAATACCTTTGCTCCTCAGAAGAGCCAAAGGCTTCTGAGCGGGTTCTTTACCGGATTTCTCAGATTCACTTTAAGTTGCAAAGGGGCTTCCGCAATATAAGAAACTTATTGACCCTCACAAAGCAAACACTTTGGCAACCAGTTTCAGGTCACAAACTGTAAATATAGCCAAATATGTAGTTCTTATAATAATCAGTTTTAAAATTTAAGCATTTAAAAATTTATACCCAAAGAACAGAGTAGAGCTGACCCAATAAAGTTGTTAATGGATGACAGAAAAGTACAAACCTATTGATAATTACACAAATATTCACACTTTTCATCATATTCTTTAACAGACAAATTCTGATATTACACTTTCAGTTGTTTTAGCAAAGTCACATGGATAGGAAGAGTAAAGCATAAAAAGGTAGAGACTGGAGAGAAAACTGTGGATGTACATCCACAAAAGAGAAAACTCTGAAAGGAAACAGTCCTCAGCCATAGTACTGCTCTGGACTGTGTGGTGTGTTCTGGGTCCTTGTACTGCTCTCTGTCACAACCCATAATCATTTCACTAGGATTTTTGTTGCATCCAGCACTAGAGGACCCTCTCTTGATCTGGTAGACTCCTTGTTTTTCAAGGAGAGCACAATGTGACTGAAGGTGGTTTCAGCTTTCTATTTCCTCTTACGATCATTAACTCCACAAAACTTATACAGAATACTTTGGTATTTGATATCTTCTGTCACTGGAGCTACCTCTCTCTACATTAATATCAGGTTTTGCCCCCATCTTCTCTTTCAGTTATGATTCCTGTATAATTTTCAACCCCTTCCACCTTTTTGCAGTATCCTTTGCAACTAATAGCAACCTAGTCTAGTGGAAGGTTCCCTGCCCATGGCAGTGAGGTTGGAACTATATGATCTTTAAGGTCCCTTCCAACACAAAGCATTCTATGATTCTATGATTTACGTTTATGACAATTCCACGGAAATCTGTTTTGTTATTTTCAGAGATAAAGAGCTCAGTTTTATCAAGACATATAACTTTTGTTCAGATCATTACTCAGGAGGTCTATCAGAGACCACTGTGTGTTTATTCAGATTTCCTGCATTTTATGAGCTAGCACTTTATGATCTGGGTTTCTGAGATTTTCATTAAAATAATAATGCTTTATTGATCCCATGGTTACTTTATTTACCTTGCTGTTTCCTGTTTTTAATTACAACAATTGAGAAACTGTCTGAAGTGTTTAGTTTGTCAGACTAAATAATGCCAGCTGCTTGGAATTAAAACATGCAGGAGATAGGGGGATTAGACTCCACTTAGATAAAAAGTGCAGCCCAGTGTTTTCCCACCAAATGTTTCCAGTAGATAAAGACCTTATATTGACAATTGCTATTAAAAAAACAAACAAACAAAAACACTCAAAACCCAAACAAAACCTAAAGCAAAATAAATAAAATAAAATAAACCAGAAACCAAACAAACCTCGAAATAATGTTAATGAAAGGAAAGGCGAAATATAATTTCAGAGGAACCATATTTTCCAGTGTACAGAGAGGGTAATCAAGCATTGGAATGGGCTGCCCAGGGAAGTGGTGGATTCTCTGTCTCTGGAGGTATTTAAGAGACTGGATGTGGCACTTAGTGCCATAGTCTAGTAACGATGGTGGTAGTGGATCAAGAGTTGGACTTGATGATCTCAGAGGTCCTTTCCAATCCATCTGATTCTATGGTTCTATGATTCTGTGATAGACTGCTATTTTTGTTTTCACCTTTCAGTGTGGCCTCTTGACACTGCAATTTCTCCTGTTGCTGTCTCATTTCATATCTTTGCTTCTGCCATGGCCTCTGACGCGACTGTCACTTCTGCATCATAGGTGGTGATGAGGGCAGCAGCAATGGCACCTGCAAGAGTAAGAAAAGAAATCAAGAGTAAGGGAACAATAGAGATTTCAGCAGGCATTGGATTAACCTCATTGCTTTTTCAGGCAAGAGTTTTTTTTGACAATGATCAATTATACACAAGAAATTATGATAAATCTGTCATCTTTTTTGCTTTCATTTCCCCCTTTTTCACAATGAAAGAAAACAGGGAGCTGCTTTAAACTTCAAGAGGGTGCAGCTGGCAGATAGCTGAGTGAAATATTTCTGGAGAGTTGCTTATTTGCAGAACAATAGACTCAGGTCAACAGAAATTACTTACATTTACTTAAAAAAGACACTCTTTAAAAATTCCAAGATAATTAATTTGCAAAAATTCCAAATGAGTTGAAATAATGAATAATTGTTGCAGTATTGTGTTCTGATAGTTCCCTTTTGAAATGTTACTGAATTACATTTGTAAGATTGGGTTGGGAGGGGGAGGGAAGAATTGATCTAAGTTATTTTTATTTATTATTTAAACTGTAAAAATATACCATTGGATTTGGTTGGTTTTTATTTAAACAAATAACTGAATAGTAATTATTCATTAGGCTCTATAGTCATTTGAGCAAAACCCATAGGAGTGAGGAGACATATGAGAGAGGCAAAAGCTGGCATTAAGTTGCTTCTGAGAAGAACCTACAGCTCACCAGGCCAGTAGTGAGCAAAGGAAGGGGCGTAAGGTGCTCAGAGAGGACTTAGCTACAGATATTCTGTTCCCTGTGCTTTCAAAAACATTCCATATGACTTTGGACAAATTGTCATGGAGCCAGTTTTTCCAAATTACTTCAGTGACAGAGTAAAATATTTGTCTTCAAAACCTTTTCAGTTGTAGTTTTAAAAACTGGTACCTAAGTTTGCTTTTTGTCTTATTGCACTTTTCTGTGCAATGAAGTCCCACAGGTATCCAAGTTTTGGCACCCTGACACTGGTAGTTTTAGTCACAGGGGAACAACACAAAACCCATTTCATGCTGAGTCCTTTAATGTACTCAGCAAGGTATGCGTTCCTCTTGCACAAGTCGTCTTTTTTCGTTAAAGTTGTTAAATATTCTTTTACCTCTCTGGAGAGTATCTTATTCATGGGGCTAGAGCCATAAACTATTTTGGACACACTGAGCCGTCCTACCAAAATTGACCCCTGATCATGGAATTCCTAAAGATTGACTAGGCTAAACAGAATTGCCAAAGACAACGTGACTCTTTGGTTCAGTAATCAGCACTTTCACTTAGATGGAAGAATCAGGGATTAATTGGCTAATCTAATCACTGTATCTGAGTATAGGAACCAGTTACTGCATCAACATTCCTTAGTGAAAAGCCTGGAAATGGAGATCCTTCTCTTTTGATAGGACATAAGAAACACTTGTCGGCCTTTTCAATTGATTCTTGTTTAACATAATATTTTTTTTAATCTCTCTCTGAACTACCTAGCTGTCCTTATAGCTCATGCTATAGGGAACACTGGTGTGTCACCCAGTACTTTGGATTCATCCAGGCAAGAAGGCATCAATCAAACAGCTTTGACTTGTGCTGTTGATCATGATAATGTTCCTCCTGTTAATTCAATGGTCTCCAAAAGTTCACAGCTTTTTTATTCATTCATCTTATTTAATTGTGGTTTCTTCTAAATGACTTAGGTCTACATTCCTACTGAAATAGATGCTCATAAAGGGTTCCCTTCAAACCAACTTTTTTTCTGAATCTGTTATCTATCAAAAAAAAAAAAAAAAGTGAAAGAGTTGTTGTTTGCAAGTCAAGGCTTTTGGGGGGGGGGAAGGGAAAGCAGAATAGTATGCAAATAGCATACAAACCCCCTAGTTTTTTCATATGCAATTATTTGAAACAGTTAAAGTTCAAGAAAACATTTCAGTTAAACTATGACGGATCTCTTCAACATGATTGTATGGTATTAGTCGCAGCATGGATCAGCACTAAAAACTTGAAATCTTCTTCGTGCCTTCATTTCAGCCTTTACTATTTTTCATGAAAGGTAGACTCTCCCTAGACTCAGCCCATTAAGGAAAATTATGCATGGATTTCCTCCATCCCTTTCAATCAACTATGCTGAAACATCAATGTTGAAACAGAAAATTAGTTTTATAGTACAAGGGTAATGATATGATAATTGTTATGAACATATAACCTCAAAAGTTACAATATTAGGGGAATCCCTGTGTTCCTAAAACCAATTTTGTGTCACCTTTTTCCTGGCAAATGTTACTGTTATCCAATGTAGCACAATATTTCTTTTGTTGAAACATGTTTTCGCATACCATTAGCCATAATGTCCTTAGTTCTCATGAAGATTTTCAGTTTACTGAAAGCTTTAAATTTATAATTCCTTCTGAATATTCAACAGGTTTTTCCTTGGAATGATATAAGCAAACTTTATGCAAAATATTTTCATGTTTTTTCTTGGTTTATCTTTCCTTTAATCAATGCAACATATTATTTTTTTTTTTAATTTTAATATTCTTACATTTTAGAAAAGACACTGAATGGAAGTTAATTAATAACAAAGATGAACATTTGAACCACTTATTAATCTACACATATCCTGTTTTCCCTGACAAATTAGATTTATGTATTTTGATCTAATGCTTTTTAAGTTACACATCTACACATTTAGTCTGAATCTTAAAAGATATATTTTGGATTTCCAAAAGTAGGTAAATAAAATGTCTATCTTTTTTTTTCTCAATACACGAAGCAACAACAGTATGGTTTTTAAAAAGAGGAGTGGAAAAAAGCCAGAGAAAAAGCCTTTTTTTAAATTTTTAAAATAAAAAAAATATTTTTTTCCCATTTTTTATAATGTCCAAATTTTTGTAGTCACATTGTTTGGTAGAGTTACTATTCTTACCTGTGAACAGGAGTGTAGCTACATAGGAGTAACGTTTTTTCATATAACTAAGTTCTATTTGAGCCAGTCAGAATGAACCAACATGAAAGTGTTATAATTTGCATTTGTCTACTTTAGAATTATAATAAAAATAAAAGCCAAATCTGTATTTCAGAAAATGCAGTTGTCTGTTCCTCAAATCTTCACAGAATCCTAGATAATTTAAATAGCTGTTTGCTTATCTTTGCTACATTATTAATCAGTTTGTCTCAAATCAAGAAGTATCAGTTGGTTCATGTTAAGTAAATTATAGCTCCCTTGGCCCCGGCAGATGAACCTTAGGATTAAAGGGTGGGCTCAGTTCCGTGCACACTGTGTCTCACCTAAAAAATCCAATGCGCAGGCTGGAAGGTGTAAAGACCTTCCCCGGATCTTCGTTCGCGAAGACTGGCCATTAATATATAACAGCATTTTTTATACGCTGGATAATATCTTTAGCACTATTGAAATAGCATGACAGGGTCCACGTCTCAAAATCAAAGAATTTCAGGAAAAAGAAGATGAGTTCTTCCTCAAACACAAAATAGTGACATGTTAGTAACACAGGCAAAAAGGACAGCTGACACACATAGTCCCCTATTACCAACCACTGACATTGTATATTGAGTATCTTACTAAAAAACTTGGAAGACTCTAAAAGCAAAGAGAAAAAACAAAGCATTTTAAATATCCTCTCCTAGATGTTATTCTGTAGTCAAGACCATGTGAATAGTTTACCATGGGAGAGTTGAACAACCTAATGATGTTGTTTGCATTTGAACCTCAACAAATCCAGAAAATGATTTGCTGTGAATGATAAAACATTTAATAGGAAAAAAAAAAAAAGCCAAAAAACAACCAAACAAGAAAACCCAAGCAAAAATAAAAAAAAAAAACAACCAAAAAAATCCAAAAACCCTAAAACAAAACCAAAAAACTTTCCCTGTAGTACCTTTCTCAGATATAAGACTTCCATTACAGAAAAATAGAAGTTACTTCAGAAATCAGTGAAGACTTGAGAAAGGGAGATCTCTATGATGAATAACTGCTTGTTTCAAAATAGTAATTATTTTTGAAAACTCTTTTTTTGCAATTCAGTTGGAGTTTTAAACAACTTTTGTTCTGCTTCAAAGAGGTTGTATTCAATTTTTCATGTTATGCTTATTCGTTTTATAGAAAAATATTTATACTGGTAAGTATTCAACAGAGAAAAAGAATACTCAAATCTATGGTTTTTTAGATTCTTTTTTAATTTATACTAAAGCACACAACATATTTAATATTCCTTAGAAAAGTCAGTTAACTCTTCAGTGCAATTCTGGAATCTTGATGAAATATGAAACTCACAATTATGCAGAAAATATGAAAATACTGTCATAATGACAACTGATAATGTCATCTGCAAGTATTGATATTACTTATGTAACATTTCCATGTTGCATTTCAACACTGCAAATACCATTTTAAATAACCAGAAGGATTCATATATACCACAGAAGTTGAACATCCTGTCTGCCTTTCTAATAGGAAAGATTTGACTTATATCCTAAACAGGGAACAGATGAACTTAGTACCATTAAAGAAAATATGATGAATCATATCCCTTTGTTTTCTTTAAGCATTTACTTACTCAGTACCAAGACCACATAAGCACATAAAAGCACACAAAAATATGCATTATTTTCTCATGAAAATCATGCAAAATATTAAGGGAACACCTTGGTACGTAAAACTTAAATATCATTTTAGAAAAATACTTCTTTGAAAATTGCCTATTGCTTGCTAAATTTGTTGTAAAACAATTTTTAATATCTACCTTCTCCTCCCAAAAAAGTTTTTAACTAAAACAATGAATTGCCATTAAAATACAAGTCTGGTATCTATCTCTAGTAAAGTGTCAAATTAGATGTAGCAAAGTAATCAAATATGCTCTAAGTATTCCCTAGGATGTTAGGACAGAATTTTTCAGCAGCTTATTGTGTGTGCTAATACTGCAATAAAGAGTTAATCAGGAATTCTTTGGAGATAATGCTTAAGGTCTAATCTTCTTTTATATCTACTAAGGAAAAAGAAAGATCTAAAGAAGTCAAACTTCCACATCATCTGCAGGCTTAGAGACACTGGATGAGGTAGAAAACTCCAGTTATTAGGCTCCTGACAGATATCCATGTTCTAATTGGTGGGAATTTTCATTCATTATCTGGAAGTAATTGATTTTCAAGTGTATCAAAGGATACTCCACTATACTTTATCTTCTAACATTAAAAAAAAAAAAATTCTTGCCGTATAAATCAAAATGACAATAATTTTCTGAGAAACACTATTAACTATAATTAACTATTACATTGTTAAAGTATATATATAGAAATAAATAATATAGATACATAAATATTACACTGCTAAAGTGAAAATGTGAGTTTAAAAAATCAATAAACAGTGATTAATTTACTTTATTTAGAAAGCTAAAGGTTATATTTTCTTAAGTGTACTAAAACTAGTAAAAGACTGTATAGATGTATTTAGCATACAGAATACTCTCAGAGTATCTATTTTTCCTGCTGAAAGACAAAGATCTTGTTGCACCTCTTCATCGTTCAGTTTTATTAGTGATGCGTATATGCAAAGCAAATAAATCCAAGCCATTAAAAAATTGGTTGCATCTGTATCATTCACAGAACACTGCTCCATTAGCCAACAAGGCAGTGTAATTTTTGAAATCTTAGGCCAGATTTTCAAAGGTGTTTAGGTACTTGAGGATGGAGGAAGGATCCTACTACAATTTTGAGGAGCCTAAGCATGAGTTTCCCACAAGAGTCAATGACATTTAGTATTTTTCATGGTTTTGAAATACTAGTAGGTATAAATTTACATGTTTGAAAAAAATCCTGCTGGCCTATAATTCCCTCTTGAAGTGGAGAAGAGTAGCCTGTTATGGTCCCAGGCCCACAGGAAAAGTTATAATAAAACAATGGAGATGTGCATACTTGGTGTTTCAGCTATATTGTGGGAAATGCCAACATGTGACTTTTTACTCCATGGTCAATTGTGAAATATCTTGACATAGAGATACCCATAAATCATTCTGTATTCTGCATACACATGAATAGATGATGAGAACTGCAGTAGGTAGTAATTTGTACTAACGGTTTTTATTTTAATACTGAGTATTTGAGACATTGGTTATAGACTATGTTAATAAACACAGCACTCAGCTTCAGACACATAAAAAGCAGATTCAAGTATTAAATATAAGTTTATTGAATGACCATACTGTTCCATAAATAGCTCCAAGAAATCAAAAAGAGCCCTTTTTACTCTTGATATAGAAAGACAGCAAAATCAAATCACATACACTCTCCAAAGTGCTCGGTTTCTTCCTGCCCAATTTAATCTAGCCATTTAATACCTTTTTCCTACTCCGTCTGATCACAAACAATGGTTGCACAGCATTCAAATGGAACTTCTGTGCAGCTAGGCAAATGGCATTTTAAAGGTAGTCTCAGTCCCCTGTTCCTTGCCTATAGGCAAAATCTTAAATTACCATTAATTTCACTGCATTCCAGACATCTTCTAAAATATGATGCAATTGGCTTTCTTCCATGAAGAATTAGATACCGTGTGGAGAGTCAGATTGTAAAAGATACTCTCCAGTAAAAAAAATCCCCTAGGTATCTTAAAATTCCTATTCTTCCATAAACTCGAAGTATTTTTTTTTCTGCAGCAAAATAATCCTGAAACTGCAGCGAAAATATTCGGTATTCTAGTGGCATTTTATACTTTTTTTTTAACGGGTGATAGTAGTGATAGGATGGAAATTAAAGCAAAAACTGTGCGGAGGAATAACCATACAGTTTATTTCCTAGATAATGCTTGTACTAGGATGTTCTAAAAGAAAAAAAAAAAAAAACAAACAAACTATTAATAAGTAGTTCCATTTTCATATACAATACTCTTATAATACAGTCCATTTCCTTTTGTAAACATACCATGAAGTTTTGGATGACAGGTAATTCACAGCTTCAATATCCTACACTAATTGAACCCGGATGAAATAGGGAGAACACTAATCAGAACTGATTTCAAATGCTGCTCACTTGAAGGAGTGAAAATGGTATCTTCTCCCAAGAGGAAATGTTGATACTGCATTAAACAGACAAGCCCTGTGATATCCCATGTCTCTCAGGAGAAACAGGAGTCTAATAAACTGCAAAATATTTCCCTGTTGACTTAGAACACCAGGAATAAGGAGAAAATTTTAATGAAACTACTTGACTGCAGATGTGCAGGATAATGGCTATCTTCCCATAACACTCAAGTCCATTCTCCAAAATTTATTTCTGTTCCCACTACAGAAAAGCTCATTGTCCATATTTACTCAGTTTGATAGAGGCTGATTGGTGCTTCCAATCAGAATCTATAAGAACAAGTCTCCAACTTTATTGCAGAGATATTTTTTGAGATTAGATCTTTACTGTCAGATCGTCCACTTTCTTTGTTATAAAATTGTGTCGGAGTCTTTAGGATAACTTTTTATTTAGCAATAGAGGAGAACTGCATATTTATCAATACATAAATATATAAATCGTAGACATTATTTCTAGAATTACTGGAAAGGTATATTTACCAAGGAGCAGAATCTGTTTGAAAGAACAGAGAGTAACAATTCAAAGAGAGACAAAAGTGAAGACACTAATAAATTTTTTCAGGCAGATATAAAGCAGTGACAGTAAAGGTGAGGAACAAACCAGAGAGCAGTCAATGAGGACGCAGCTTTGAGACTTCCATTTGGAAGGCAGAGATGCATTCCACATCCAGAAAGAGCGAAAACTCTTGCAAAACAAACAAAAAGAAATGTGGAGCGTCAGTTGCAAAACATTACGTTTTTTCACAAAAAAATGAACAAGATCGAGATGTAACATGAAGCCCTGAGAATTGTTCAGGAAACAAAAACAGAAACATTGAACTAACAGGACTAAAAAAAAAAAATATCTTTCTTTGGAGTTTTCTAGCTAAGAAAAAAGGTCATCTCTTTTAGATAATTAGGAACAATCCAACACATATCATCAGATACTATGACAAAAGTGCAATAGATTCTTTATATGTCAGTGGTGTGACTTCAGTGCTAGAAAATAGCAGGTAGGATTCAGCCTGAGATTAACAGATTGAAACTGAACTGGTATTCCACTGAAGACTAAGATACTTAGATTTATTATTCTTTAAAAATGGCTTAATTATGACTAAGGTATGTAAACTGTCATCATAGCCAATGGACATCAAGGACAGGGTTCAGATCCAACGGTATTACTTTCTTTTCTTTTCTTAAGATATACAAGATATTTACACAGGACTATTATGTAAACCCAGAATAGGATACTGGTCTTGTGGAAGACCTATAACTTCTGGAATGTAACATGAAGATCAAATTCCTTTGGGAAGTAAGTACTTGACTTCAGACCTCTAATCATCAGTCACTAGAGCTTAAGTAAAGATCCAACTCAGCAACGAACAATATACTAATATGTTTCGTCTTTAGCTGAAAAGCTGTTGTCTCTGATAGCCCCTAAATTAATTTCACCAACTGGATATCTTGAACATCATGGTACAACCAAATCACTATTGGACACTGATGCTTAGGAACTCATGAACTCAGCACAAATTATCTTTCTAGTTTAGAGACTGGAAATAATTTTCTGGACTCCATTACTGGCATTAACTTGATTTCCATGGACTATGCACTTAGTCCACATAATGGTATTTACATATTTCTACCTGAATTTGAGCATACTAATCTAGAAATATATTTCAGTCTCTTGTCTTAGTAATGTCACTAGACAGAATTACTTTCACTATGTCAGTGGTAGATTATGTACAGCTTCATAAAGACAGAGCAAGTGAAAATGAAGACTAATCAGTTGAGCGACAGAGCTCTTCCTTTCTGGCACACTGTAATAGTGTTTGGAGACGTAACTCAATTAGTGGTCACATTTTCCATTTTATTTTTTTATGTAGTAACAACATAGTTCTTTTAAATGGACAAAAAAACCCCCAAAACCCCCCAGAAAGTACTATGAAATTCTTTCAGTCAAATTGTCAACACTTTCAGCAGCCAAATAAAGGTGAATTGTATCCCTATAAAATAAATTCCAAGAAAAATTATAATAAAATTAATCAAATTCTAATTACCCCTACATGCATTAGTTTAATTACCAAAATTAAAACACCTTGTTTTGTTCTTTACATATGTCTTACGTTCCATTAACAATTTATCTGTAAAGAGTGGTTTACTATGTTCCCTTACACTCATAACACTCTTCACAGTCACTCAGTTCAATATGCATTTTCTTTAGAAAGCTGACAAACAGTTTAAAAAGAGGTCTTGAATTTCATTCTTCTGTGAACATTGTTACCAAAAGAAACAGTTCCTTCTTATTATTTATTATTATCAATAGATATTGTTAAGGTCAATAACTACTAGCTATAATTTCATGGCATTTGGATACTTTAGCCTAAACAAGGAACACACTGTCCTAGGCCAGGACCTATTTCACACCACTGACCATGGTGACAAAGTCAGATCTCGACACTGACATTTCAAAAAAGCAAATGTGAGGAAATGCCTTTTCTGGGAATGAATATGAGGAGAGATGCAAATTTCCTTAGAGAGACAGCTCATCTTAAACTTACAAGAGCCATTTCAATGATATTTCTTTCTTTTATTTGTGATTTCTTTTTTCTTATTATTTTAATCTCAACTTTTCTAATTGTATGGATATAGACTGACCTTGTTGTGTACAGCAAGGAAGAATCTGTTACCTTTGCATGATTTTGAAGATAATTGCCATTGCAACTATTTCATAGATAAATTTTTTAAAAGTATTAAAGAGAAATGGTCACAAATGCTACACCACTTTTTTTTTTTTTATCTGTAGTACACACAGGGAATCCATCCACAGTCATCTGAAGTAAACAGTATACTATTTTGCTTTCTTCATAAGCTGACTGAAGTACCTGATGTGTACAAAGGAACAATGTAAATCTTTGGTTGCATAACTTCTTTTTCATTAAAGAGATAGTTTTGTTCTGGACACTGAATTCATAATATGAAACCAAATCTCTTTTTTTTTCTTTTGGGGATGGTCACTCATTAGAAGACGTTGAATTCATCTCTGAACAGTAACTTTTGAGAAAAAAAACCTTAGCTCTTCAGAGGACTTATTTAGTATAGTTTTTCATTGACAGATTCTGAGGAGATTTGCTGTTTGAAATTTGTATAAATCTTGGAAGTTTATGTAGAATACAAAACAAAATAATTTTCTTTTTATGTCCTTCCTTTTCATTCATATGCATAGTTTAAAAGGTTCAGATTTACATGATAGGTATTTATAGGAAAATTGCAGCTTATTGCAATAATTTCAGCAGCTGTGTAGGTTGTCAGGGCAGAGACTGACTGTTCTACTTCCTTGAGGTTCTTAACATGAGATATTCTTATAAAGTAAAAATTATTATTACATTTTGCATAATAGTAATAATAAAAATTACTTCTAAAATGAAACTTCATAGGAACTGTGGGGCATATGACATTCAGAGAAGAGTAAATGATCTCAGAAACACCTGGACCAAGCCATTTGAGGATTCAGGATTGTTGGTTACCTGATCAAACCATCTCACTGAAAAAATTGCTTCTCACTATGTTCTGTTACATTCTTGTGTGCTTTTTTCCCCCTGCAGATGAATAGCATATCTCACTAAACACCACTCTCTTACTTTCACTTTCCAGGTATATCTCAGCTTTTATAAATCTCATCTCGATAACGTAGAAGGAAAGGTAAACAATTTTAAGGCAGTGTAAGTACAGTAAGGCTAATTAAAGTAAGTCTAATTTATATCAATTTTATGTTACTTCTAAACTGGAATTCAGTATGTTCTATGATACCTTGGAGTTTCCACTGGGCTCACTCCTATTACACCAATTATCCATTTCTAAACCATGGGAATTTTTTTTCCTCATTTTCTAATTTTCATTCCAAGCAGAGCAAATGGGAAATATTTGTACATCTGTCTTTGAGACTATCGTTACAGGCTGGATTCAAACTTTATGTGCAACCCAGAGAACCATGTGATGAGAAATATTCCTAGAGCAGCTCAGAAGTCACTGTAAGACAGAAAGAAAATACTTGCTGCACCTGTTTTTTGTTTTCAAGGTGCTTGTTGGGGTAATAAATTAATTACGGCCTAACATAGCTTTCATTTTCTTAGGGGAAGACTTAACATAGCTTTCATTTTCTTAGGGGAAGACTTATCAAGCAAACAGAGAATGTATTTTCTTTGCTCACAAAAGAAAAGTTCTTCGCTTTATGCATAGCACTGTTTTGATGGCACAACTAGATCCAAGACCTGAAAGTCTGTACAGTTGGGTGAATGCATTTCTTTCTTCTCTGAGAAGAAGTAGATAAATATTTCAGCTCAGATCTCTGCCAGTTATTTCAACCCTGACATGCAAGTATCATTATTTCCAGATCTGGTCTTCAATTAAAAAAAAAAAAAAGAAAAAAACAACAAAACCCCACAAAACAAAACAAAAAAAACCAAACCAACTAAACAGAGAAAAAAAACCCCCACAACAAAAAAAAGTGTGTAAGTTGCCATGACCAGAAGAGATTTAATCTTCATAAAGTGTCAACAATTGTGTGATTTTGGCTCATATCAGTCAAATTTCTGCATTGGAACTCGGCCAAAGCCCAGATACAAGGAAATTGCAAAAAAGCAACATCAATAATACTGTAAGCTGATAATTTCAAGATAGTACACTGCGCTTGAAATCACAGATAATATCATGATTTACCTGCCAAAATGATGCTCAAGAATGTTCACATTATAATGAAGAAACAACTGAGCTTAAGCAGAAGTGTTTACAGCTGGGAAAGATTATTGGGTTTTTGTTGCCATCTTCTATCACTTTGTTACCATGTTATTTCACTTATGAGTCATTTTATCTCAGGAGAATGAAATCCATAAAGAAATATGCCTAACCTCAGTAAAAGTCTGCAGAATCCAGTGAGGAAATTTATATCTATTTTTAAGGCATTCATACAGGAGCAGAAATAAGTTTGGTAAATCAACCTTTGCTGGAAAAAAAGTTTGCTGGAAAAAAAGTTATTACTGGCTCGAAACATCTCTCTGTGTGTGGGAGGGGGCGCCTTTAATAAATTTGTTGGGTGGATTTTGAGGCCTTACATCTTTTTAGTGTAAAACCCCTTCAATGAGCTCTTGGGGCAAGCCCAGAGTCTTACACCTGGCCACCAGGTGCCCACCAAGACTCTCCATCACTTCTCCTCCTCAGCGGAACAAGGGGAGAAAGTAAGATGAAAAAAACTCATGGAGCAAGATAAGGACAGGGCAGTGACTCACCAGTGGTTATAATGGGTAAAATAAGCTTAGCTTTAGGGGAATTTATTTAATGTATTACCAATAAATAACAGAGTAGGATAGTTAGAAATAAGAATAAAAGTAAAACCACCTTCCCTTCATTCCTCACTTCTTCCCAAGCTGAACTTCACTCATAATTCTTTTTCCCTGTCCCTCACCCACTGGTGTGCAGTTCTTCATGAATGGACTGCTCCACTGTGGGTCCCCCCTAGGACAGAGCTCCTGCTAGA
This sequence comes from Empidonax traillii, assembly GCF_003031625.1. NCBI lineage: Eukaryota > Metazoa > Chordata > Aves > Passeriformes > Tyrannidae > Empidonax > Empidonax traillii. The sequence continues at coordinate 170,229 of NW_020956492.1, forward strand.
AAATCTAGTTTTTGCATGAGCTCCTCCCACAGGTTGCAAGGTTCTGCCAGGAGTCTCCTCCTTTTTGAGCTCTGCTCCTTTTTGAGCTCTTCACAGGTCACAGCTTACTTCATGGCATGGCAACCTGCTCTGATGTGTGGTCTTCCATGGGCTAATGGAAGTGAGTAAACCCTGCTCGAGAGTCTGGCACACCTTCTCTCTCTCTCTTTTTCTCTAACCTTGGTGTCTGCAGGTTTTTATCTCTCCACTATTTTTTTTCAGTCCTCTTTTTCACAGGTGTTTCTCCATGTTTTTTACCCTTTCTTAAATATGTTATCACAGAGGTGCCACCAGCATCTGTGATGGGCTCAGTTTTGGGCAGTGACGGGTCAGATATGGAGCCTGATGGAATTGGTTCTGTCAGAACCCTTGTGTCTTCTCATAGAGGCCAACCCTACAGTATCCCCCAGCTACCAAAATCTTGCTGCATAAAACCAATACATATCTCTCTTCAGTTTAATATTCCATCAATTTAAATAGCAAAGGGTTTTCAAATCTGACATATTTCATTACTAGCAATGAATAAACAGATGAAATCGATAACTTTTCCTGGCAATCACAGAGGTAAACCCGTTTTGAAGAGTAAAAGCCAAGTTTCTACCTCAATTAGACCTGTTATTCTGACCCATGAATTCTATTCCTGGATTGTTATTCTTGGTTTTTTATTTCTGTATGACCTTGAAAAAGTCACTTGTCTTCTCTCTGCTTAGTGCTTGACAGAAGTTCTTCTGAGGTTAAAAACATTAGTTAGTACATGCTAAGATCCCTACGTGGAAGGTCCCTGCATAAGAATCACAACAACATAAGAACCCCCAATAGTTGTTTTTCCTCATTATTTTATACAAGTTTACAGTTTGAAATGAAATTGAATTTTTCAACATTAAATAATACAATTAATATTATTTTATGCATGATTAAGAGAAAGTTATCTTGGTATGCTTGGCTGGTGGAGTAAAATTTGATGAAGCATTCCAATGAAATTTACAGATACACATACATTCACATGTTTCACTGTTAAAGAAGCAGCTTTTGCCTGAGCATTCTCATGCTATTCAAGGAGTGACACACATACCATCTGATTCTTTAACTTCTAGGACCAGAGTGTCTTCACAGCAGGAGACTCCAGTGAGTTCCAGTAAGCCAATGGATGTACCTCTCCTTGCTCACACACACACTCCACTCATGGTCATACTTCCTTCTTCTTTGAACTTGACCTTAGGCTTCCCATAGCACAGTCTCAGGCATTTGATTTGTAAAAATAAATAATTTAATAGAGTGCTACAGCAGCAGGTCAGCTCAAGCTGGGTGCCTCCAGAGAGGAAGACAGAACAAAGAAATTCCCAGGCAATTATACCCTTATGAATTATGCACCCACCTCTCATGCACTCTTCACATGCCTTGCAGGCTTTTCTTGGTGTGATGGTGATTCTTGATCTGTCTTCTAGCAGCTTCTTGGATTCTTTGTCTATGAAGGTAGGTTGTTCACTGTTCTTATGTTGTGGAGTTGTAGCTTCTGCTGATGGCTGTCGTCTCCTTATCTTCTTGTTTGCACTTCTGGTACACCTGCCCTCTGGTAAAATATGGGAAACAAAAAAATACCTGGACCTGGTATAAACACTACTTATCAACAACCAAACCATTAGTGTGCTGTAAATATTATTCTCATACCAAATGCAACATTTTACTAGCTACTAGGAAAATTACTATGAAAATTAATTCTATTCCAGACAAAAGCATATCTAAGTATAAGTTCACAGCTTGCAGCCTAAGGCTTCAGCAAACCCATCTACTCATGCTAAGGAAGCAAAACTATGACAAACAGCATGCTAAATCACACAGTATTTTAACTCTGTGCAACTCATTCTACATAAAATATGTTTATTTAAACTAAGCAACTAATATGTCTCAACATTCACTACTTGATTTTTACATATTCCTCTCACTCATTTCTCAATTAATCCATTGCAGCCAATGAACAAGTATCAGGTGGCTTCAACAGAAAAGAGGTTTTGTTGTTTTTCCATCATGTGTATGTGGTATGCAGAGCTACAGCACATGTCCTGGAATCTGCTGAGCCAGAAGGCTGGAACAGTCTGTCTGTCTTTTCACTCTTGGTTTAGAGCTTATCCATTTGCATACTATCCCCTACTCACATAGTTTTACTGGACTAGCTGCAGTAGCATCACAGAATGCTTATGAGATATTATTTTGAAAGTTCTAACTTGCTCTGAGCAAAATAGAGTTGATGATTTGTTTTTATTTCTGTGCATAGGAAGATACACATTTGATTTGGCTTCCATTTCTAGCAAGCAGTATTTAGGGACAGGTACATTAGGAACAGGAAAGATGCCATGTGTTAGTTGTACATACTTTCACACTTCTTTGGTTGTACATACTTTCAATGCAGTGGTAAGAATCATAAGAAAGCAGATTTTTTTACACAAACATGTTCAAAATAGAAGTCAAGACCAAAGGACTGTAAGATAAATCCCATTTTTTGGAGTATATTTGGAATAGTTTGTTCCACCAGTATATTACTTTGAATGGATCTGAGGTGGTATTGTTTATATGTGTCATTAATCCACCTGTATTCAGGCTTCACTTCTTAGAGAAATCCTTCATATTTCCCTGACTTTCCAACTTTTTTTGCTTTCAAACCTTAACATTGTTCTATTGATAACAGAGTTGTTGTAAACTTAGTCACTATCTTCAATGGACTGCTAGCCCAAATGTCACTGACCTCACTGATGACATCAGAGGCTCAAAAAGCTGCTCATTTTCCTCACACCTTTGAAAGTACTCAGGCCTCTTGTAAAATGGTGCATTTTGTTAACAGATTCAAGAGATACACACTACAGCCACATCACCTGCAATATTATACAGCTGGTCACGTGATTGCTGCATTGCTCCAAATATGAATTTAGACTGGTAGTATTAAAGTTTGAAAAAATGCTTTATCAGACATTATTTGCCAGAAGAGAGATATACAGGAGATTCCTACTATAAATCCTTTTTTGAGCTTGTATTGATTGTTATTGGAAGTAAAAAATTGGCTAGATTTACCTCCTTACTGCACCATCTGATGGGAAACTGCATCTTCACTTGCACAGATGCTAAAGGGAATAAATAAACAGCTGAGAGGCAGAAAGAGACTCATTGCACTAAAATGCAGATAGAAGACATAGCTCTTTAACTATGCATGACAATACTGTAAGACAGTTGTTGACAAAAAGGAGAAAAATAAGAACATGAATAAAAAGGGTAATTTAAATGTGTGAGGACAGCTTACCATTACTTGGGAAGGAATTTAATCAGAAGTCATTAGAATTTGTCAGTTTTTGCTAAAATTGTCACCATCTGTCAATAATACACTTGTTTAGGAACTTATTTTACTTATTCTTTTTATTATAAAGACAGTTGTAACTTTGGAGAAAACTGATCAGATGAAATCTTATCCTCACTGCATTTCATGTGTAACTTTTCCTCTTCTGTACTAGGATTTCAGCTGTTATGCCTTCTATTTGGAGGTCTTTCATTCACGCACTAACCAGCTATTTCATTGTTGAGATCTAATGTAAGTTGTATCTGTACACTTCCTTAAAGAAAAAAATCTAATAGCCTAATAGTACCAGCAAAATTGTATAAGTCATCGTTTCTTTAGCTATGGTATTCACGTGCCAGCAAAACTAACTCAAAATAAAAACAAGCCCTTTGTGTACACGGGTTGAGAGCCTAAAAATCAAAGTAATATACTGTCATCCAAACTTTCTTGCTAAATGAATAACGCATTGAAAAATAATTTTTAATTAATAAAAAAATCCACCTTCAATACTGAATTTGCAGCTGTCAGTCTTTTCCACTACCCCATACTGGTGTGGAGGTTCTAATGCAATATTGTTATGTGCAGATCTCAATAACCTCAAACCAGAGCAGAACTAGCCTGTTCAACGCTAAGAAGGTTGTAACCCCAAGGAAAGACTAATGAAGGTGACATCTGTTTTCATCTGTAGTGAAGGTTAAATTTGTTTTCATGCACTGGGAGCATCTATTGAACAGAAACAATGACTTCAGGAAATAAATATGTAAACCCTTGGGTCAGCCGATGCAACACAGTAACTTACATGGCTTTAACTTTCAGTACAGCAAGGACTTTATACTGGTGAAAGTTATACGTGTGTATGCTCGCTTCCTGAAGCAGTCCTCTGCAAAATGTCTCTTTCTATCCCAAACGTTAATCTACATAAATTTTTTCTGTTCTAAAGAAGTATGTTTTTGGAAAAAGTTGCTGATTACATTTCTTCTAATTATTTCACTCTTATATATATATATATATAGGGAAAGGATGACTAGAAAACATTACTGTAGCCTGAAGTCTGCAGTAGTTTATAAAGTAACATGTTTAAAATGGGTGATGTAAAAAGATTGGGTTTTAATAACTTCTCCTGTAGGGAGGTTTTTGAATTTTTGCAATGTATCTACATGACGAACTACTCAGGCATGTAAATACCTGTGACGTGAGCAAAATTAATCTACTGGAGTTCAATATCAGAACTCAACTGTAACTAATAAAGATTGATGGCAAAGTGAAAGTTTTTTGATTCATCTAATGAGCTTGTTGGTGCACTTAGAACTATTCATCTGGCAAGCCTTTTAACATTTACACTGGAATATTTCTATTTACAAACAGTAATTTTGATGTTTACATTTGCAACTAAACATGTTTTAGATATATGGATTTTGTACTGCAAGTTCTGTCATTTGATTGAACGAGTCTGCTTGGTTTTCATTATGATTTTATTTTCTTTTTGCCTAAATTGTTGTTTACTTAAATAGGTGATGATAATGGTAAAACATATGTTTAAAGACATAATTATTTTGGAAAACCCAAAAACTTTTCCACTAACTTTATATGATTTATTTTAGTATGTATTAATTACAGAGAAATTGAAATACGCCCTTTGCATGTTTAACTGAAGAACAGAGCAGGAGTTGCACACCTATTGTTTTCTTATGCTTAAGCGTGATTGGACCCAAACATGCTCAATGGCAGCAGAAATATGCCTGCATATACTGAGCTGACAGATGTGGTAAACATCTTTATAGTGTCAATATGTGATAAGATGTCAGATATCTGGCAAAATCTGATTTTTTTTTTTTTTCCTGAGCTGCTAAACACACAAGAATTTGTATTAAAAAGTTCTTTAACAAACCATTAGTACCAGGAGGACAGATGGAGGAGGAGGAAGCATTTAAGGAAATGACCAAAGATGGTAAGACTCTGAGGAGACAGAAGTTACACCAGAGCACAGACATTTTAAGAGCCAGACGTTAACACAAAACAATAACATAGGGATCAAAGCTCTTCTTGAAGCAGTAGTTGCCTACAGGTGAAAACTCCTGTTAAAGTCAATGGATATAAGACGTGCAGTAGGCCTTAATTCAGCTTATCAAATGTAAGGATTTAGTTCTGGTTCTCAAAGATAAGCAGTGGAGTATTTCAGATATCCTATGGTAATTGGGACATCTGCAGAGAGGTGGCAGCTGTGACCCAGGAAACTGGGGGCACCTGGTTTAAGCCTTCCAGGCTGGCAGCTAAAGGCCAGGCAGGCAAGGTAGTCTTGGCAAGTAAAATGATCTCTCTCTGTCTAACCCAAAGCAATTTTTCCATCTTGTTTGCAAGTTTCAGATTCTTTCTACACATTAAAGGCACAACGACTGTTTAAAAGTTGTCATTTTACAAAAAAATCCTGTGAAATGCATGGGTTGACCCTGGCTGGATGCCTTATGCCCACCAAAGCTGATTCATCACTCCCCTCCCCAGCTGGACAGAGGAGAGAAAATATAAAAAAGGGCTAGTAGATTGAGATAAGGAAAAGGAAAAATGCATCATCACAGGCAAAATAGACTTGACTTGGGGAAATGAATTTAATTTCTTACAAATCAAATCAGAGTAGGATGAGAAATAAAACCAAGTCTTAAAACAACTTCTCCCCAACTCTCTCTCCCTCCTGAGCACAACTTTACTGCTGATTTCTCTACCTCCTCCCCTTGCCCAGAAGCTCAGGGGGACAAGAAATGGGGTTTGCACTCAGTTGATAACATACTGTCTCTCCTGCTCCTTTCTCCTCAAGAGAGGACTTCCCACACTTTTCCCCTGCTCCAGCCTGGGGTCCCTGCCTTGGGAAAGAGTCCTCGAAGAACTTTGAAACTCAAGAGTAAGTCCTTTTCACAGGCAGTCCTCCCGCCAGTACTTCATGAAGTTCATGAAGTACTTCTCTGTAGGTCCACTCATGCAGTCACAAGTTAGGAGCCTGCCCTAGGGTTTCCCACGAGGTCACAGCCTCCTTCTGGCATCTGCCTGCTCCAGTGTGGGGTCCTCTAGGGCCTTCAGGGTGACAGCCTGCCTCACCCTGGTCTGTACCACGGCTTATGCTGCAACACCTCCATCCCTCACTCCTTTTTCAATGGCCTTGGTGTCTGTTTTCTGTCACTGATTTTGGTAGGGCTGTTTCTTTCACACATTCTCACTCCACTCTTCTGGGTGCTGTTACACAATGTTGTTTTCCCACCTTTTCTAAATACATTATCCCAGAGGCGCTACTACGTCGCTGATGGGCTCAGCCTTGACCAGTGGCGGGTCTATCCTGGAGCCAGCTGGAATTGTCTGTGTTAACATGGGGGAAGCTTCCAGCAGCTTCTCAGAGAAACCAACCCTGTAGCCTGATCACTACCAAAACCTTGTCATGCAAACCTTGTCAGAACAGCCCTGAACTTTCACCAAGTTCAGTTTTCTCATTTAGCCTTAAAATTATAAAATCAAATGTAATCTATAGATTACGAAAAGATTTATTTCCATGTGAAAGCATAAATATAGGGTGTTTATAAAAGAATTCACAAATAATGAATTGTAGCTAATAAAGGAAATGTTACCTTTTTTTTTTAATACCCCATTTAAAATTCACACAGTCATTTCAATTGCATAGACTTATGTTTATTATATTTGGAACTAATTCTGTTCAATCCCATATCCGTGCAGACAAAAAGCAGAACTCTGACAGCCAGCAAGAACAGACCTACAATATTACTGGCTTATTTGTATTCCCACACTATATCTCCATCTTGTCAACAGTGAAATCTGGCCCTGAATTTAAAATTAAAGCAAAAATAGTCCTAAGCTATCTTTCTCATTATTCAGGGCTCAGATGTTTTTCATGTTTTGAAACAATGCATTAAATTTGCAGGGTGCTTGGTGCCTTTGAAAAAAATCTTTAAAGAGTAAGCTCTCACATGCAATTATTCAGCTTTCAATGTACAACAATTCAAACAATAATACAAAACCATGAAAGCAAACTTTTAAACTGTAAAAGAATAGATGCTTCAGATGTATAGTTATCCATAAAAAATGTTTCAAACAAATACTGTAAAAATAAAAATGTAACATAAGGATTTTTTTTAAGATGAGAGATAAGATCTCCCAGCTACATTTTCAAGGAACTAGAGAGAACAGAATTCAGTGAGAATCTTAGGAGAGAAGGTTTAATGATCACATAACCAAGATTTTTTTGATGACATCTTACTGTTATTTGTTTGTTCACCATCTATATCAGTAGTTTAAAAATAAGGATCAGGCTCAGATTTTTTTTTTATAAAAGTAGAACTAAAAACATCCTCACAAAAAACTTCAGCTGACTGATGACTGTCACTATTTTCTTAATTATTCTTCTGAAGAGGACTCAGAAATGATGTTTTTCTTTTTCAACATCACATCATGTGACATGTGACATGTTTTGACATACTAGTAGAAAAACAAAACAAACAAAAATCCACTTAAGCAATTCTCAAATTGAAAAGATCTTGAAACTACTACTTGTTCTAAAAGGACTGCTTTCACTTGTTAAACATTTCTAGTTAGAATAAGGAAAGGAATAATTTCTGTGTTCATTGCAGATTCAGCAACAGTGCAAAGCTGTGTACACAAAAGTATACTTATACACACAGCAATGAGAGAGATAGATGATAAATTAGATAGATTATATAGATATATGATAGATTGATAGATAGATAGATAATGTGTGCACATTTGTGCATTTCAATGCCTTGCTCTCATCTCATTCCTATATTTCTCTTGACAATCAAACCTTAGAAGTGTTTCTTCCCCTTCACCCCACTACTTTAAGAAATATGTTCAGCATTTTACCTTGCACAATGGCAATGAAGAGCCATGAGCCTACTGTAATCAGAAGTATGATTGCAGCAATGGGAAGCTGAATCAAAGCTAGCTAAGGCACTAAGTGCATGATTGTATGGACTAACCCCAAACCTAACTACATTAGGGGTTATGCAATCTGCAGGGACAATGTGGCCCATGGAGGTCACCACAGCTGCCATGTGGATTTAACTGACCAAAGTTGGCTTGAGAACTTGTACAAAAGCACAAAGGTACTACATCTCACCTGGCCAAAAGTTCTCCATGGCCTCTGGTTTGTTCTCTAATGCAGCAACATGGAAAGAGAGCAACACGTCCTAAACCAAAGCCATTGATTCTGCTCTTTCTTTCCACTGTTTTATCTGAAAGGAGAAACTTTGCTTTGAAGAAAATATACTGTAGTGCACGTGGTGTTTACCTCCCTGTTCACCTTCCTCACTTTCTCATTTCTTTAAATAAGAAATTGCTTATAAATTGTTTGGAAGAATGTATTACCAACTAAGGATGGTGGAAAAAGAAATTTGAATGAACTGTAAATCCACATGAGTTTTTTTCCAGACTTGGAAGTTTATCTATAAAATTAAATCTCTCCACAAAACACAGTTCCTTTAAGTAGCCAGCACTGCTGCTTTTGAAAGTTATGTCACCATACTAAAATAAAATAAAAATACCACTGAAAGGAGCATAGTTAGTAAAACAGGAGAAGTTCTTCTCCTCATATCAACTTGGAAGTTCACTATTTATAAACACAGTAGTTACTGAAGGGTAAAGCAGATTGCTGCCATATTGATTCAGTTTTAAAAACTTCAGAGTGGAAAAGCAGCATGCAACGGCAAAATGTTGAAAAAAAAATTAAGTTAAGAGAGAATCTAAGGAGAAATCTAAACTGAGGAAGTGCAGTCTGAGGGAAAGACAACCATTTTGAGGCAAACTTTTTCTGTTTTTCATGTATATAACAAATCAAAATTGTTAAAAGAAATTTTAGATGGATATATAGAGTGAGACAGAGATAAACAATTCCAGATAATTTTCCATAGTCTCTGTTCAGGCAATTGGTGAAGAAAGCAATAGAAGTGACACATAGATTAGTGGCAGCAACTAAAAAAAAATTCATGTTTTACAAAAAAATAGATGAAGAGAGGAGAAAGACATTTTATAAGGTCTTAATCTTTATTTCATATACTTATGTATTTCATTTATGTCTTAAAATATATATATAATATCTATAAAATATATTGACAATAGATGCTTCTTATTTATTTATAAAAGATATTACAAGATATGTCTATCTATATAAAAATAAATAGATACTTCCAAGCTTTCTTTGTTGCTTTTTTACCTTTTTGATATTTGGGGATGCATTTGAAAATCCATGGTTGAGTACTGGTCTATTGGAAGACCTGGAATCCTTTCTTTAAATGAAATTCATACATCTCCACTAGTTATATATATTCACATGCTTAAATATTAAATAGAAAAAACCCTTTTCATTGTGAAAAACTGAATGAAAAGTGGAATATGGAGAGTGTTCTATTTAATTAGAAGAAGACAAAGATATGTTACCTGGATAATTAGAGTCTTGTTAGCCAGCATTAATTGGAGGTCAATAGCCGACCTGGACCTGATTACTAAAGAAGTAAAGGAAACAAAAAACTAAAACCAAAACCAAACAAAAATAAGACAAACAAAACAAAAACAAACAAACAAAAAACCAACACATGTAAAATGGATTATGACAAAATAGATTTATGTACTGTTTTCTCTTTCAACCTTTTTTGAAAGAGACTAAACACTGCTTGGAAAAGGTAATGGCATTTACAAAATGTAGTAGGAACTGCAGGACGTTTGGTTTGGGACCACTAACTATTTTCATTATACGGTGTATATTTCTAGTTGCAATCAACTTGCATCAAAATTATTCTTTTTACCAGAAATTCTTAAGCAAGAAGATCTCTAGTTGATCATTTCAGGGCCTGATTGTATTTGCCTGAGCATTTTTATACATAACCCGGAAAAATCCCAGTACGTGTATCAATACAAAGAATCTTGCCTTGGCAGCACTATGTCATTCTTGACGGGAAGTAGGTTTCCTTCACTGGAATGTGAAGAGGAAGGATAAATTTTACTGAATAATATCCTATGGGTAGAAATAAAGCACACCACTAACTCTACCTCTTCTCTTCAAGAAGGCTGAAGAGGGACTGTTCATGAGGCCATGCAGTGATAGGAGAAGGGATAGTGGCTTTAAGCTGGTGGAGTGTAGGTTTAGACTAGATATTAGGAAGAAATTCGCTACTGTGAGTGGTGAGGCGCTGGCACAGGTGGCCTAGAAAAGTTGTAGATGCCCCATCCCTGGAGTAGTTCGAGACCAGATTGGATGGTGCTCTGAGAAACCTGATATAATGAAAGGTGTCTCTGCCCATGGCAGGTGGTTGGAACTAGATGATCTTTAAGGTGCCTTGCAATCAAAACCAATCTATTATTTTAAGATTCACACCCTGGTCAATATGTTGGTGTCATAAAAGGAAAGTAGGCACAAATTCTTTTTGATTGGGGACTTCTCTAGTGGAATATCATTTATGGTAATCTTATTATCACAGATACAAGCGCACATGTGCTTGTATCAAAAATGTGATCCTGATTTAGTACAGCATTCAACAGACAAGATGCAGATTACTGAGGAGATCATAAATTGTATGGTTGACAGGGCAAACACACTTGTAAAGTTATCAAAGTTTGGAAAATTACAGAGTAAGTGTACATGTATTACATAGATCAGAAAAAGAAAATAATCCAAAGGCAGCACTATGTTGAGATTAGATGACTGTGAAGAGCAATCAATCAAAAGCTATCAAAATTCCTGTTAGAGACTGAAGATTTTTATTACGCTTTCTTTCTATGAAGCAGTCCATTGTAGCAGGTAAGAATGTGGTAGTTCTACTGGTTACTTTTGAGTTACTTTTCCTATTTGGTAAGATAATCAAAGGTAAATTCAAAGAGAAAATGAGAAACAATAGGAAATATAGAGGACATAAAAGAACATATGTATTTATGTTTATATCCTCAGACCACCAGGTTCTTTATGAGAGGCAGTCAACAGATTTCACTTTTGTACTTTGGTTCCTCCTCCATTTTCCTCAATATGAGGTATTCTGTTTGGGCTTGTTTCTTCTTAAAGTGAAAAAGAGTCTATCTACTCCTGTGCTGCTGGTTAAATAAGCAGACTTTTTTTCTTAGTGAGGAAGAAGGAGAAGAACAGAAAAGGATTCACAAGAGGAGCAAGGGCATAGTAGATCTCACAGGACTCTCAGCAGGGCTTCAATTAGTTCAGCACTGCTTTATGTTGCCCATTTTTACTCCTGCTAGAGCACCAAACTTGTGGTCATGGAGGTCGTTAAATCATAAAGTTAGAATCTGCAGAGGAAAGTAGAAACCTAATAACCTGCCTCCTCTCAGAAGCATTTTTCAAAAATTTTCTGCCCACATCTAACTGCCCTTTTATCAATCTTTTTAAGAGGTCAAGGACAGAGAAGTCAACTCCATTACTATATTTTCCATTAACTGTACCTGATTTCAGAAGACTACTTTTTGTCTATTGAGTTCTGACCTTACTTTTTTTTTAACCAGACATGAGCCCCAAACTTATATTATAGTTGTAGATTTGTCTCCTACAATTGTGCCAGCTGATGTAGTCCGTTACCTTTCTTTTGAATCTTCTCTACATCCTTCATCGTTGCATTGTTGTCACAATTGTGTAGAACATTTTATATGAAAGAATTTATAATCCTTTGTTTAGTTTCTTCCTCTGTCCATACTAAATTAGTTTTTGGCATAGGCTCAGCCTCAATAAAAGGTATTTCTGTATTCTGTGCAAGAATAACTCTCTGGCTCTGAGAGTTACTCTTGTTGGACCTTGTTGGCAGGAAGGAAGAGACTTTCTGCACTGATGGGCTGCATGATCTCCTACATAATGAAAATGTAGCAAATGTATTTGAAATGAAAGGAAATGAAGAATGACAGTAGGGATTCTGTTATGTAAAATCCTCTTAGCTTTTGAAATGTCACTTTCAGTTGTCATGATGAAACTCTGAATAAAGGAGGTAGTAAACAAAAGACCTCTAACAAGGGCATACAGAAAAAATTGCACATTTGGAGTGGGCCTCTGCAGAGTATTGATGCCACGGTCCAGTATAAGAAGTTCAGTTGCACTGCTGGGAGATGTTATCCTTCCGATAAGATATTAAAATGATGTCCCATCTGCTTATTTCTAACACCACTTTGAGCTGATAAAGATCTCATGATACAGGCTCAAGAGATATGGTGATTGTGGTGTTTGGGAGGATAGGGAATAGGGAAAAAATTTGCTTCCAGCTGGAAATCACCCTTTGTTAAATATTATCATTACAAATGAATTGGCAATTCTACAAACATTCATGCATGCAAGATGTTATGCAAGGCTGACTGGTGACCATTCTGGTCTATCTAATAGTATTCACTAAAGCTGTTTTATTGGGAAGTTACCCATGAAAGTGGAA